>NW_004955402.1:22875983-22943428 GCF_000276665.1 Chinchilla lanigera | reverse complement strand
AAATGTTGCCATTTACTATCTACTGTTCAAACCATAAGACTTCTTCATTATGCTGTACTGCCACCAGACAGACCCCGATAGCCATAGCACTGGAATGGGCAAAGAACTAATCAAGTATCTAAGCTAATCATAGATAAGATAAAGGACACAACCCAAACTCCTGCCAAGCCTTTTCTCTTATGCTGATTCTTACTTTAGGCAAATATTGCTTTAAAAAAAAAAACTCTATAATATGGGAGTGAGAGTTATTTAACACCAAATTTCTAGCTAGTACCCTCTAAGGTCTTGTTATAAAACCAGTTGTCCTGAGCTGACCAGGGCTAGCCACAAATCAAACTGACCATTAGCTTATTTAACAGATAGGTCCCGGTCTCCCGAGATCCCACAGGGCCACACTTAGGAGACAGCACACAGACCAGCACATCACTAGACACAAGCAGGCTCTGACTTCACCTAAAAGTTCTTCCAATACACAGGAAGGGATGCTGCCCTGCCAGGAAATAGAGATGCCATTCTGGATTGGCTTGTGTCATACAGATTATTTCTGAAGTGCTTGCTGCCAGTTCATGACTCCACCCCCGTGTATCTTAGGCTACTTGACACCCGGTTGCATTTAATATCCACAGACTATACTCTGAAACTGTAGATCTTCCCTTCTGCAGTGTACACCATCAATTACTTCAACACTGACATGTGCCTGGCACTGCCATGGAGGACCAAGAGAGTGCAGACAGATCATTATAAATCCACCACAACTGGAAGGAATTCCCAGGGCCTGCAGCCCCCTTTCTGGCCTCTAGAGTCAAAGAGGAGCTCATTTTCTTAAGGTAGTTGAGTCTAAGAAGAGACACAAGTGTTCATCAAGTGTAATTTCACACATCAGTCCAATGGGAGCCACAGGATGCTTCGAAAAGTCAGGGAGGTCAGTATCTTCTGAAAAGGGACTCCTTTCTTAGCCCTAGTGCTAGGTCTTATACCTCATCAAGCTCCTTCCATAGCTCACTCATCTGTTCTTCTTGATATGGAAAGAAAGGTGAAAGAGGGCATTCTCTCTCTCTCTCTCTCTCTCTCTCTCTCTCTCTCTCTCTCTCACACACACACACACACACACACACACACACACACACACACACGGCCACATGCCAATTCACCGGCCCAGGAAGCCCTCCTGTCTCTGGGGTCCATCAGACCCACCACTCACTATTTATAGATGTCCTGCTCGCCTGCTTGCTCAGCCACTTAAAAGAGCATGGGTTACTCCTAATCTAGCATCCCCACAGATGCAGGTTTTCTTTCTGCATCTGCTCTTACTGTAAATCTAAAAATTACAAGTAACAAGTTGTTACAGGGCTCCTATTGAATATCAGCATTCTTTCCTTCCATGGTTTATGTCAATTCATGAAAACATGTGTGAAGCATCTGCCCTTTTATTTAAACAGAATGCAAGAGCTCAGATTGCCGTGCTGTGGCATTTTATGCACAAACCCAACAGCTAAATTAGGAGCTCCATCCCTGGGAGGGGCACACTAGAGCTGGGTAACTACAGCTGCCCTGGCCACCAGCTGTCCAGGAGGCCTCCACTTGAACCCAAGCAGGGGTAGTCGAGCATGAAACAGGCCCAAAGAGTTCAGGAAAGGAGTGCTAGGTCCCCACAACTGTACAGCTGGACAATCAGACTCCATAGAACCCTTTGCATAAGGAGAAGACAGCAAAATATAATTATCTGTAAATTCCTTTGGCTGCCTGCAGTGTTGTTTCACAACATTTTCCTCACATTTGATACTGGGTAAGAATTTAATGTGTTTATAGTCAGATTTATACAACAAATAGATTTAGCTTTCACATTGTCAGTTGTATTTGCACACTATACCTTTTGTACCCTTCCGATCCTATGAGCACTGGAGGTATCCTCTCCAGCCACCACTTCAGTCCTATTCATAAATGTGAAATTCCTGCTCAGCAAGAAAATGCAGATTTTCATAAGAAGGCCAACTGCACTATGTACCACAGTAAAAATCAAGCAACAAAAGTAAAAACTTGGCCATGTGCCTTCCACACCCACTTCCTCATGACAAACTCATCTCCCAGTCACCTCATTCCACAGTACTGCTCCACAGGCTTCAAGGCTCCGATTCTTGATGGCTGACAAGGTATTCAGGTTAATATGGAATAGCTTCAAACCACTTCTGCAAGAGCAACACATGTGCTTCCTGCAAAACCATAATAGAAAATAAATCATTCTATTTAAACCTTCCACCCCTGAAGTTTTTACCTGGAATTGGGCATTCTAAATGTTCATCTTTTCTGTAAAATTCCTTTTCAAAGAACATGAAACTGTAAAACTTTTAGGGTAATCTATGCCCTGAGGTAGCTACCCCTGCTCTGAGCATAACCAGAAATAGGTACATTGGTCTAAACAGACAGAAGCCACTTAGTTTCCAAAAGTCAATGGTGAACCATCCAAAGAAGCAAGAGTTTTGGTAAATCACTGATGCAAAAACACAGCAAGTGTCAGTTTTGGTGGAAAAAATTAAGAACTGATTGCACCTTATAGATCCATTGATATTCCTAAGGCTCTTCCTTTTTTTGTGAAAAGTAAATTTCTTAAGTAGTGATAACCATTGTTAGGAGGCCTATGTAAACCCTCCAAAAAAATTCAAAGGCAGTAAATAGTAGTTAATTAGATTCATTTCAAGAAAATGAAAATTTGGTAAAAAGAACTTAATATCAACATTATAATCTTCTGTAATGCTAGTTCACTTGCTGACTGGCTTTTCCATATATCTGAGGAGAAGATGCCAGTTAAAGTTTTTGTACACGTTATCTTCCTTTCTTTATAGTCTCGCATTAACTCAGAAATATATGAAAATGCAGTAAAAAAGACAAAGTGTATCGTTGTAGAGAGAGGTTTATGCAGTCTATGGTATTATCAAGACATAAATAAAATATACACATACTCATTCTGGTTCCCTCCAGTATCTCTCATCCCAGGTGGGTGGAGTGAATAAAAGAGAATTTTAGAAATGTAATTCTTTAATGCTGAACTACTACTTCACAGATAAGGGGAAGCAGGACCAGGCACATTCACCCAGACACAGGAGGTAGCTGGGGGAAAGTGGTCACTTTGGGCAGCAGGGAGGACACCAGAGGGAGGGAGGACACTGGGAGAGAAGGGAAGGGGCTGGTACACTGCTATGAAGACACATGGTCTGAAAGGGAAAGGTGGTGTATGTGTCCGGCTTTTAAAGATTTCAAGGGATAGAATGCCCCAGTTCAGCACATTAGATGCATCTTGAGGAATATGCTTTTCTGGAAGACCAGTGATGGAGGAAAGGCTGGCAGAAAGTCCCTGGAAGGCAAGGAACATAGGGAGAGCTCCAGCAAAGACATGCCAAGAGCGTAATTTCAGGTGAAGTAGCAAATGGAATGAAGAGAGAGCCCTTGGGAACAGCTTCGTAAGTCAAAATGCTCTGTTAATATTGAAAAATTAGAGACTAAACAAGGTAAGTGCAGTCAACCACATAGTTGTGGAAGAAGGTGGATTAATGTGTCTCACTCTGTCAACTACATCTGGGGCACAAGCCAGAACCCCAAGATATGAGCAAAGATGTCCTAAAAGGAGGTCAAGGACTCTTCACACTTCCTAAGTGACATGTAGCCTGCCTCTGCATAGCTCAGTGTAATTACACAGAGTTAAGAAGCTAGCCAGAGGTGATGGTGCACAGATACTCAATGTGCTTAAAATATGCTTGAATACAAATTTCTTTCCCACTGATTCACAAGTTTAACTTTATGGAAGGCAAAGCAAAGAGAGTCTTTTGACTAGTTCATCAAACTTCATCAAAGATACCCTATCCCTTTCCCCCATAACATAGAGTGAAAAGGAAAAATGCCACCATTATGCAATCTGAAAGAAAGAACAGCTCGTCAATGGAACGAGAATGTCTGTGTGAAATTAAGAATATAAAATCAAATGTAGTCCAAAGCTTGGTATTCCTTTTAGGATTTGAGAAAACATGCTGATGATTTTAATCCTACCGGAAATGGCTTACAATATCACTTGGGTTTCTGCTAAATATAGATTTACTGCAGTCTGGTAAACTTTAAAACATCCACCAATTAAGTATTTATTGCCTGAATAAAACAGTTCAGATGAAATAAAGCTTAAAAGGGGCCCATTTGTTCTCTGTAACAGACTGAATTGTATAACGTGAATTTTAAAGTCTATATAAATCCTTGCACACTAACAGGCTTTCTAAAGGGCCCCTCTTCTTTTCCATCTTCTTTCCTCCACCTTTCCAGGGCATCTCACAGTCTAATCAAGGCTCTCCTACAGCCCACTTCTTCTTGTCACCACCCTGCCTCACCAGTCTCACTGCCCACTTCTAGTTGGATTTTGCTGATTTGTTGTGAACTAATGAATGCAATCCTGAAAATGACAGATACGTATGCAAAGAAAGAGTCAACAGGCATCAAGAAAGGACCTTTCCTCTGTGGAAATGAACACACAAATAGGATCACACACTGCAGGCTGACTCGCTGTTACTCTCCTGTCGTCATGGGCATTAGAACCTGGTCCCACCTTGCCTGTGCCACTCACAGTGAAAAATGGGAACTCTGCAGAGGCCTCATCCCCCTCCTGAAACTCAAGGATCTCCTGGGTAGGGGCCTCATTAATGGAGGCTTCCAACACCCTGCAGTCCCTGCTCCCCAGACCTGTTACCATGTCTTCCTGCTATGCAGGGCCCTTAACTACTCTGGTGTCCATGTCTTGGCCAAGAGAATGACCTGAATCAGAGGCTCTGCCCTTCCTTCTACAGAGGGCTCGCTGGAACTCCTCAGGCCCACATGAGCTCCTCCTGAGCACTGTGCTGCCACGACCAGCCAACAGCTTCCATGTGTACTCAGTGAGCTGTTATTTCTCACTGTTGAACCCCTGGCCGCATCTCTGTTGGGTTGTGAGGATTATCGCTCTGGAAAAACCCTACCAGGTACAGCTCACAGAATGTGCTCAATGAACAGTGAGGGTGGTAGCTGCTGTTATCACCTTTTTGATCTCATCACAGGAGGGCAGGAGAAGCCACTGGCTTATCTCCCAAGGACCAGCACGTGACTGGCAGCAGGGAATGGCTATGGGGGAGTCGGCGTGTGTGGACAAGTGGCTGTAGGTAAGGCAGTGGCTCCTCTGGCACCGTGGGATGTGTCTCTCCTTGGTCCTCTTGTCACCACCTTTGGCTCTGGAATTCACTTTGCTAAATACAATGATGGGTGGAAGTGCATGCTCCACACTTATGTGACCCTAATGCACCCTGGAAGGAATAACAGAAAGAGATGGACCTCTTGATGTCAGAAGGATTTTGTTCTCGATCTGTACTAGTAAGAGGATTTTTATGTGAATATAACTTTCTTAGTCTTAGCATAAGCATAACTCACTTCAACTGCTCTTTGAACATTGAGATCACAGACACCTATATAGCTACTACTGGGCTTGGCATACAATAGATCCTCAAGAATTTAGTGGTCCTCCCCTCCAACCTCTGCATGTCTCTCCTAGCAGTTGTCTAGTGTGCAAATTAAGGTAGAACTGCTGTTTAAATATGTTCAGCTGCATAACTATGAAACCTCACACACTTCTTTGAAACTCATTTGTAAGCCCAACTTAAAATAATTTTTAAAAATGAAATTATAAAATTGCATAAGCAAATTCACAGAAAATGTAGACTGGCAGTTACAGGGGCTCAACTGCACAAGAAATAGTACCAAGAATCAATAAATGGGATCATATCAAATTAAAAAGCTTCTGCACAGCAAGAGAAACAACCAACAGAGTGAAGAGACCACCTATAGAATGGGAAAACTTTTTGCCAGCTATTCTTCAGACAGAGACTAATATCTAACACATATAAAGAACTCAAAAATTCTTTACACACCCTCAAAATCAAAGACCCAATCAAAAAATGGACAAGTAAAATAGTAAATAAATATGACAGAAGGCTCATCACATCTGGCCATTAGAGAAACGCGAATTAAAATCACACTAGGATTTCATCTTACTCCAGAAAGAATAGTTATCATCAAAAAATCAAATAACACCTGCTAGTGAGGCTGCAGGGAGCCCTCCACATTGTTGGTGGGAAAGTAAACAAGTACAACCACTGTTGAAATCAATATGGAGATGCCTCAAAAAACTAAGACTAGAAATTCCATTTAACCCAGATAGTCCCCTTCTTGGTATCTTCCCAAAAAAGGTAGAAGTCATTATATTACAGTGATACATGATACCCATGTTTATAGCAGTATAATTCATAGTAGCTAAATCTTGAAAGCAGCCTATATACCCATCCACAGATGAATGGATAAAGAAAATGTGGTATTTATGCACTATTTTATTTATACTCTGCCATAAAGAAGAATAAACAAGTCATTTGTAGGAAAGTGAATGTACCTTGGAACTACAATATAAGTGAAGTAACTCAGACATACAAGCTTAAATATCACATGGTTTCTCTTATCTGAGAAATCCAAAATATAAATAAAGAGCAAAACAAAGCATAGACAATAAGAAGTAGGGAAATAGATCTTGCTTATATGGGAAGGGAATTAAGAGATAAAAGGCGGGGTAAGGGGAAAGAGTTGAAAATAAGAAGCATCATTCATGCACATGTACCAACTTCCCATAAGGAATGTAATCATTATGTATTGGAAGCATGTACTAATAAAAACTAAAAGTAAAAAAAAAAGTCACAGGGGCTGGGATAAGGGGACAGTGGTGAGTTACTGCTTGGTATTTTCAGAGTTTCTGTCTGGGATGATGAAAAGGTTTAGGAAATACTTTTTGGTGATGGTTGCATAGAACTGTTAATGTAATTAATGCCACTAATGTGTGCACTTTAGAATGGGTAAAATGGCAAATTTTGTTACATGTATTTTACCACATTAAGAATACATTTCAACTTAATTCTATGTAAAGCATTATAAGTTCTAGAAAATATGGTAAGTATAAGTATTTTGAAAACTGGAAGTGGTGATCTTTGGCCATGAACAAAACATATACATTGAGGCTGCCTAACATTATTGGTGCAGCTTGATAAAAGAGGTCCAGCGTGGGACAGCACATCTTGACCCCAGAAGCTACTCACCATCCATGGAGCAGCAGCTCTGGCCATGGTAAGGCTCCCTGCACCATTCAGCAGGCCTGCCCTCTGTGCATAGCCACAACTCCTAGAACAACAGGTCATGCTGTGAACATTTTCTACTTAGGGGAAAGATTAAAGAAGCGCCTGGGAGGTGGTCCCAGTCCCGCAGGGGCCTCCTGTGTACAGAGTGAAGGTGGAGCCAAACATTTGTAGCCAGATGTTATTGACCATGGAAGCAGCTTCATCCACTCCAGGTGAGAGAACACTGCTGCCCATTCATCACAGGCCACGCCTTCACTTCAGGTTTCCTTCTAAACACAAACTGACAACAATGCTCATCTTCTGTTTGAAAACTTAAGGAACAATTCAGTTCTTTGGCAAGATTCTGATGAATACCGCTAACAACCAGAGTGCCTAACTAAGACAAGTGTTTCTAGGAAAGATGTATTCTCTGCTCCTGGCCTTGCCCACTACCAGGTCTTCTAGCTCTCTTTCATGGAGGGGACCTGGTGAGCAGTTGCCCTGGCTAGGCCACAGGGACACCCTCAGCAGTGCTTCCTGCCAGGAAGATGAGGGAATTTGCGTACCCATACCATTCATTCTTTTTGTTGTTGTTCTTTTTTTTTCTTTCCGCTGTTAGACTTCTACATCTAACCAACATTTTTTGAATCTTCATATTATTCAATAGCAAATCTCTTCCAATGAAAACAAAAACCTAAAGTAATTACAGGAAAAGATATTTTGACTTGTATAAAATTTCTTAAAGATTAAACTCTTCTTTCTACCTAAAGTCTTGCTTTACAGAAAAATAAGTTCATCTGGGCAACTCCTCCAGAATTATTTTGAACCATACATGGAGAAAATGTCTTTTCACAACAGACAAATAGTATCCCCAGTTGAACAAGAATGAATCTCATTTAATCCTTGTCACTTGTCAATCACCATGACTTTAGGAAACACTTTAGCAACCTGGTTAGGCAGTACTGGGGACTGAATCACAGTCTTTGCACTGAGCTACATCCCCAGCTTCCTCACTTTAAATTTTGAGACAGAGTGTCTAAATCACTGGGTTGCCCAGGCTGGGCTGAATTTGTGATCCTTGTACTTCAGCCTCTCAGAGTGCTAGGATTATAGGCATGGGCCACCACACCCAGTTTATTTTTGTTTAAAAATGGTATCTAGTTTTTCCCCTTAGAATTTGCCATATTTCTGTAAATTTTAGTTGAACTACTAGAACTCAAGTAGTTTTTATTTTCTTGGTAAGTAGCTATTTCTCCAATTGCTCTTCAAATGTAGATGTGCACATACATAGAGAAGAACCTTGCATTTGCACAGATACCCTTATACTTGCTGAAAAAGTACTGAGTTTGAGGAGCTTTTATGTCCCCTGCCACTTAACCCCTTAAGGCAGTGGCCCTGAGCACTCTTAACACACACATATCCCTATTGCTAGCTACAAGGGGTATTGGGTGGGGAAGAGCAGTCTTGGTTAAAATTAGGCAAGCACAGAGCACACTTTATACAAGGATCTCAAATGCTACTCGCCACTCCAGTGATCCCTGTGTCACCCGGCAGATGGCCCACCAAGATGAAGTCTATTTTAGGAGCATCTGGGTAGGGATAAGAGAGGCCAAGGGAGCAGCCATCGCCTGGGACAGGCAACCCCGTGGGAGAAAAGCAGTGGCAAATCAATCTTGCAACAGCCAAATGGTGGCTTTGTTTTAGGAGCTAGGCAGGAGAGTATCAAATGGTACTTGAATAAATTAGGGTGCTCCCATCAGGGAAGAGAAACTACAATCAGGGTTCCTTTCCTTTTCTGAAAATACACAACTCCAGCACTCTCCTTGGTAGTAGAAGTAAATCTATGGAAGTAACTATTGTTTTGTGCTCCACACATTTTAAATGTGGATACTCCATACTGTATGGACAAAAAGCAAAAGCAAGTGAGGCAATAAATACTGCAGGAAACAGCAAATAAGAAGAAAAGCTACCACTGGAAAACAGGAATAAAATGGTATCAAGAGGCCAGACCTCTGGGTTGTCATTAAGAACTAGAATTCAATAGTAATTTCCTTTTATAAATTTTAGTGTCAAATATAGACAAATATGAAATCAACAGATTCCTCATTCAGGATCATACAGTAACAAATGATGCCCTCTAAGAAATTATATTTGTCCCAAATATAAGCACTCAACAAGTTTTATAAGTGAAATCTAAAATGTTTATTAGTTCTCCAAAAAAAGTGAGGATAATTTTTTCAATAAATTGTGCTATAACAATTGGATCTCCAAAATATTAAGTTAGACCCTTAAAAACTGGCTCAAAAAGGATCACAGACCTAAATGTAAGAGCTGAAACAATAACACTCTTATTGAAAAATATAAAAATAAACCTTCCTAACCTTTGATCAGGCAATGGTTCTTAGATATGACACCAAAATTACAGACAATAACTAATGTTGGCAAGAATATGGAAAAAATAGGATCCTCATATACTTCTGGTGGAAATAAAAAATGTGTCAGTTTCCTAAAATGCTAAACATAGAATTACTGTGCTATATAAACTAACAAATCTACTCTGTTATAGACACAAGATAAATGAAAACTTATGCACACAAAAATTTGTGTATGAACATTGATGCTAGCATTATTCATAAATGTACACTGAAATACACACCAGCTGATGAATGGATAAACAAAATGTGTTGTACCCATACAATGAAATATTAGGTGAACCACAAAAAGGGATACAGTAAGGACGAACCTAAAAATCATGCTAAGTAAAAGAAGTCAGATACAAAAGGCAACGTGGTAATGATTGTATTCATAATAAAATATATAAAATGCACAAATCTATAGAGAAAGTGGGTTAATGGTTGCCAGAGGTTAGGGAAATCAGAGAAAAATGGGGAGTTACTGCCAATGCATATGAAGTTTCTACTGAGGGTGACAAAAAATGTCCTAAAATCATAGTGATGGTTGCATAACTCTGTGACTATGCTGAAAATTACTGGACTGGACACATCAAGGTGAATGAATTGCACCAGAGTGTTGGCTCATACCTAGCTGTTACTTGGAATGAGAGGTGGGTAGCCAGCAACAGTCACCAGCATAGTCAAGGAGTTGGCAGGACAGAGCCAGAGATAGACACGTACTGGAATCTGGCCAGGGCTGGATGGTGTCCATCACAAGGAAGACCGGGGATGTCCACAGTCCAAGGAGCAAAGCCCAGAGCAAGTCTTGGATCATTTCTCTGGGCACTTGGGCTCATGACTCAGCCATTAAAGGGACATACTTATGGATTTTGTAAATAAGAGCTCTACGAGAGATGACTCAGGAAAATGGTCATGACGGCAGTGATTTGACCAGATAAGGGAACAATTAATCATTATTTCTGAGAGAAGCCCCTAAAACTCTTTGCTCATTCCCCCAGATATAGTTTTGAACTGAAAATAAAAACAAGAGTAGCCCTGAGGAGGAAGATGAGAGGTGATCAGAAACAGGGAGGGAAACCAGAAGACAGGAAATTGATCAGTGACCCAGTGATCCAGATGCAGATGGTGCACTTCTGCTCTTGCCCATGTGCTGTGCAAAGCACTGGGCTCATACATGACCTCATTCCACAACAAGCACAGAAGCGTGTGCACTTAGCCAATGTTTACTGGCGGGTGGAGGACAAGCCAGAATGAGAACCCACATATGGTCTGATTGCACCACGTGAGTGCCCCAGTGGGGGCATGCCATTAATGGATGGCATTGTGCCAATAGCACTTCCTCTTTACCAGTCCATGGGAGTGGTTTATAGACTGTTCTGACTCTTGAGCTGGCAACCAGAATACTACATGACATCATTAACTCCAAACTCTATAATCGCACTCCAAAAATAACAGCTGCCAGTCCCCATGGACATTTATCTGATCTCAGGTAAAAGACAATCTGATTCCTCCCTCCAAACATACGAATGACTGATAGGCCACACAAGGGCAGAATTTCAAAAGGACAAAGGCTAACCCAAAAGCATCTCCTTTCAATGTCACCTGTAAGAGGCATCCATATCCCTTCTCTTCTACCCATCCAACTCCTAATCCTAGGCCAGAGAGTCCTGACAGACACTACACCCTCATACATACACGTGATGAAGGCTGTGTTTCAGGAACACACAGAAATGCTCTGAAAGAAAAACTCTTTACAAAATATAAAATCTATCTCTCAAAAAATATAAGTACTAAAAAACAAGGCAAGAGGACTGGTCGGTTTGCAAGCTGTCCAGTTTAGACAGCTCCAATTCATATCTCCATGGAAGGCCACATTTCAGCAGATCTATTTGCAGCCATGCCCACTAAATGCCGTGTACAATGTGACAGGTGACCCAACATCTGCAATAGTGAGCAGTCCCTAAAAACTAGCACCTATTTCTCATTCCCTGGAGAAGCAAGATTCACAACGTAAACTTAGGACAGATCAAAATCTATCACAGTTTGCACTTATGAAATCAATTTCCCATCCAGCCATTATCAACAACCTACTATGTGCTTTAGCACTGTAGCCACAGAGCAATGAGCACCTGCTCAACTTCTGGAACCCACAGACAAACTCGAATGTTAGCTTGTATATAGAAACCTTGCTTCATTTAACCAACAAAGAAGGAGAAAAAAGAAAAAATTATGCAATTCCCAGTACACACAAATCTTTCAGCCAGAAAGCAGACTCATTTCTCCATAAAGACAAGAAGCATATCTGTCCCATATTTTGATATGTTCAGTCATATAATAATTTCAAAAGGACAAAACTAGCCCCTCAGGAACCTTATAAAGCATATATTCTTTGTTCATCCTGACTTCTATAAATATTGGCCCTTACATCTATTCTTATTTCTTATAAATATTGGCCCTTACACTTATACTCCAAACATTTCACACCTGTCAGTTTGGTTCACAGCATGATGCCAAAGTAGAAGGAGCAAGAAAGAGGAATCTGTCCGAGCTTTAAAAATGCATTTTGATCTTTGAACTAAATCCTCAGCAAATTAAAACATTTTTCCTCTGAACATAATTACGATAAAGCAGTAGAATCTGAGCCTCCTCAATATTTCCCTTTAAAAGCTCAGTACCATGGGTACTGTTAAGCCAATTGCACAGACACACAAATGGAGCAATGGACAAGTCAAGGAAAACAGCTACTAAGTGACAGAGCCAAGAATTAAACCCTCAACTTCCAACCCCACAACCATTTCTCTTTCTGCTTGAGATTAGCTGATATTTCATAAATAAGAAATATACAGCATAGACTTCAAAAAACCCACAGCATGAAAAAGAACAACAACAGATGCATTATCATTTATTAGCTCACTGGTTTAATATCAAAGTATAAATATATACCTGGATTTTCCACTCCTGATGATTGCTAATTAGATGAATCAAAAAATTATAAATGAAAGTTACAATCACTCATAGCCTCACCATGAAAACAGCAGGCCTGGTACCCTTGGTAACACAAGAGGAATCCTCTGAGCACATAATTCTGGCTCACCAGGTAGACTTGCCTTCAGTTTCCTTGCTAGCCACTAAACTGGATACACATGAACCCAGGAAGCTGAGGTCTCAGCCATTGGCCTTACCTAGGAACTTGTCAGAAACAGCTCCTCAGACCCCTGACGTATGCAGTGCAGCCCCAAGTGATATACTTGAACTGTGACATTGTACAGACTGCCCTTCAGGAGTCTGTAGCCCAGCCAGCATGAGGTCAGGCCACAAGCACACATGTTCCTGCATAACAGGAATAATCGACCCCCTTTCTGCATCGTTAGCTGCTGTGCCACAGCCTCATACTTCCATTTCATCTAATGCCCCCATCAACCAAATGGAGTAATCTCTGAAATCCCTGGTTTGCTCATGAGGAAGAGACTTGGAGAGGTTACCTGAGGTCATAGACTACGCTACGTGGGGTGTGAACTGGCACTGGACATAGACCCTGCTGTTTCCGTCTCCATCCCAGGAGTGGGTACTGACAGCACCATAGCATATGGCTGACCTGGGGCTGGCTCTCCAGAAGCCCTTTGGAATGAAACAGCCCCCTGAGGAGGGCACAGCAGGAAGCAGTACAACCTAAAAGGTCAGAAAGCCAGGGTTTGGGGCCAGCCTTGCCCAAACTATCAGGGGGCAGATAGTGGGGGAGGTTATGAAGAGGACAACAGAACTTCTCTGCTAAGGAGGCAGAAATGTGATCCAGAAGTAAAGCACTTAGCACAGTTGGGGCACAGAGCGAGCTTGGCTCTAGTTACCCTGTGGGAATTGAGTATGCAACAGATAGCTCAGCACTTCTCAGCCATGGCCACCCCAAAGAGTCACCTGGAAAAGCTTTTTAAAAGGACACCAAGAGATTCCTCAAAAAACTAGGTCTAGAGGTCCCATTCAACCCAGCTATTCCCCTTCTGGGTATTTTCCCAGAAGATCTAAAAACATCATATCACAGTGATGTATGTGCATCTATGTTCATAACAGCACAATTTGTAATTGCTAAATTGTGGAAACAACCCAAATGTCCATCCACTGAGGATTGGATAAGAAAATTGTGGTACTTTTATATAACGGAATATTACTCAGCTATAAAGAAAGATAAACTCGAGGACTTTATAGGTAAATGGTCACAACTAGAGACCAAACTCATAAGTGAAATAAATCAGACCTGCATGTGCAAGCACTGAATTGTTTCACTAGTGTAAAACCTGCAAGAGTTAATTTAAACTAGGAGGTATGATAGACATTGTGAAATGATAGGAAAGCACTCAAGGGTAAAGGGCAACTGGGATGTGGGAAAAGAGAAGGGAAAGAAGGAGAAATTTTGTATGCATGTATATACAGGATAGTTAACATAGTTGTTCTACTGTCTTCTATTTCTTTGCTGAAAGAAACTGTCAATGAATCCTTGATTGATCAATATTGCATGTCTCTATCTGTTTTCATGAGAAACCACTTTGAAGATATCAATGTAATACAACAAGCATTGTTAATTTCCTACCACTTTGTTTGTAACTCTGTATTGTCTGTACTGTTCTTTTGCTATTT
This sequence comes from Chinchilla lanigera, assembly GCF_000276665.1. Taxonomy (NCBI): domain Eukaryota; kingdom Metazoa; phylum Chordata; class Mammalia; order Rodentia; family Chinchillidae; genus Chinchilla; species Chinchilla lanigera. The sequence goes on along the minus strand of NW_004955402.1, from coordinate 22,929,228 downwards.
TGTAAAAGGTTGTCTGTCTGTTAATATTTTCCTCCTTTTATTTTTAAAATTAGAAAAAAGGACACCAAGAGCAAGCTCCATGCCTTGAGAGCTGGACTGCACTGGGCTGCCATGGGGTCCAACCACCTTTCTTGTTTTCTTTTTTGTAAGGAATTGCCCACATATCCCAAGTCAGTTCAGCATGCATTATGCACATAGCCTGAAGGTAATCTTACAGAATATTTTAATAATTTTGTACAATAAACAAAGTTTCACATATGAAATTTTCTACTTATGGTGTATGTCAGCATTCAAAAAATTTCAGATTTTGGAGTATTTTGGGCTTCAGATTTAGAGGTTAGGGATGCTCACCTTATATTTTGTAAGAGTCCTAGCACACTAGAGGGCTTCTAATGTTCCAATTTTAGCAGGTGGCACAGAGAGAAGATTTGCCATTCATCTTGCAGATAACCTCGGAGACATGTTTTTTAAAGGTAGAAGGAGAACTATGAGTTCCATAAAGTACCCATGATTCTTCTTTCTCCTCTACATTCTCAGGTAGTACATATGTCAACTCACCTTAAGCAAAAGCCCTTCTCCACCCTGCCAGCCTCATTTTACAAGGGAGGCAGGGTGCAGAGCACAGAACACGCCCCAGGCCAGCCTCCTACGGGAAGAGGCGAGAGACAACCTGAAAGTCATCCCAGCACCCCTCAACTTTTCCAGGGATCTCCTGGCTGGGCTGGGCCCTTCCATTTCTCATCTTTGAGGACTGCCACTGACCACTGCAAAGGAGCCCAGGATCCTGCACCCTGAACCCCATGGTCCCTTCCCAACAGAATCATCCTGAAAGATTTTCACTTCATTGTCACGGCTTAGCAAAGTCTAAGCCAGGAGAGCTTTCCTATGGTCTTGCCAGCTTGAGTTTCTAACTTGCGTCACTGTTGGCCACAGCCTCAGCCCAGGCTAACATGCCTCTGGGCAGATGGCAAACAAAAGATGCCGTTCTGTGTAAACATTTGGTTTTCCGCATCTGATGGAAACTCACTGTGGTTCTAGTTCAGATACCCTGAACACTGGAACATATTTGTTATTAAGGCCTTAAAATTCAGAAAAATATAAAGCTCCATTCTTCACAAAGCCATTTCTCATTTTGACATAAAGGGAAGGGATGGCCCAAAAGGATATACGCTGTCACACCAATGAGAAGCAGCGGGTGTCAGGGAAAGAAGACTGGACTCAAGTTGTAGGAAAGTGGTTCTATTCCTGGGCCTGTCGGTTGCTTTGTGACCTTGGACAAGTCATTTTTCCTTGCGAGGAATGCTCATATATAAATATATATACCCCTATATAAAATTATTATATATTAGTATAAAAATATTGTATGTAATTAGTTTCTATTACATGGTACACATTTACCATCTATTTTTATTATTACCAACAATTTTTATGTACTATATTTCCCATATATGTTTTACACATATATGAGGAAATCCCAATGAGGTGTATGTCTGTGTATGTAAAGGATACTGACCAAGGTGAGCAGAACTTCTGAGAAGATGGTGGGGTGGTGAGCAGTAGAGAAAAAGCCTCTCCAAGATTTGATCAAGGTGAGCACTTAGGTTGTTTGCAGGGGTCAAAGTTCATCATCTGTAATGAGTGGGAGGCCTCTTTGCTGCCATGGTGAAAGCAAGAACATGAGATGACTAGCCTTCCTCACACCTGGAGCTGCTATAGGTTTCCTGCTTTTAAAGACACGAAGGCAAATCCAGCTGACTTGTTACTTCTCTTCTCCCTTGTCTGGTCCAAAGGCCACCACTCACTGTGGTCTTCTTCTATCTTCAGGGCTATTACTGAGCAATCCCAATTTCAAAATCACTACCTTTGAAATATTTTCTTGCCTACAGAAAACAAAGGACTTTTTATAAAAGAATGTATGAGATTTAAAACATCTGTTCACATAGTTATGTGTCCAGAAATGTTCATAATGTTATTCAGCAGAAACAACCCACATGTCCATCAGCTGAGAAACAGAGCAGCAAAATATGGTATATCCATACAAGGGACTGTTATTCAACCATAAAAAAGAATGAAGGACTCATCTGTGTTACAACATGGACAAACCTTGAATTCATTATGCTAAATAGAAGAAATGACACAAAAGATTCCATCTATATAGAATTTCCAAAATGGGCAAACAAGCCATAGAGACAGAAAGATGTGTGGTTGCCAGGAATCTGGGAAAGACATGGGGAGTAAATAACTGCTAATGAGTACAAGGACAAGATTTGTTCTGGAGAGCAGTAAAAGTGTTCTGCAATTAGATGTGGTGGTGTTTGCACAGCTCTATGCATATACGAGGCATCAGGAAATTTGGGGGCATGTGAACTGTATCTTAAGTGGTTATAAAAATTGAGTAGATGAGCTGAGTACAATAGCTCATGCCTATAATCTCAGTATGTAGGAGGCTAAGGCAGGAGGATCTCTGTGAGTATGAGGCCAGCTTAGACTACATAGTGAATTCAAAGCCAACCTGAACTATCTAGCAAGATCTTGTCTCACGAAAAAGAAACTGAGTAGATGGACCTATATATGCGAGGGATGCTAGTGCAAAAACCTTCACAGTTCTACCTCTAGCCCTTTGGATAGAAACGGGCTGGTCACACTGGGCAGGCCAAGTCAGACATCATCAATCACCTAAGTCACACACCAAAGGAGCCTCCCCTCACATCACTGCACATCAACTTCCCAGCAGCAGCCCTGCAAAGACAGTGCCGTGCTGGCCATGTCCGTCTAAGCACCCTCTTCTGCAACTCCCATTTCTACTTATAAATGATACATTAACAAAGTGAGTATTCAGGTCTGTTTAGCCAAAGGACATCACATGACATTTCCTGCATGAGATGGTTTATAGAAGTTGAGGGCCAGATTAAGCCCTGTTCTCATGGGTTCCTAACACATAACATCTTAGAACACTTTTACTTCCTTCATTTCATCTGATCCTCCCAGAAGTCCAGAGGCCATAGGATGTAACAGTGTCCATTTTATAAACTGGGAAACTGAAGGTCAGAGTAGAGTGATCCAGCCAAAATCACATACCAGCAGGAAGTGGTGCACAAAGCAAGAACCTGGGGACCCAGCCTCCTGGTCCAATACCTTGCTTGAATGTGCCTGTCTACTCCTCCTTCCCATGCTTCTGGTATTGAGAAAAGCATTCTTATCAATGACAGGCTGTCTTAATCCATGTCAGCTGCTCTAACAAAATACCTTAGATTGGGTAATTTAAAAACAGGAATTTATTCCTCATCTGGAGGTTGGGAATCCAGGATCAAAGCTGCAGCAAATTCGGTGTATGGCGGGGGCCCATTTCTCATAGATTATCCCTCCATATGTTATTATATGACAGAAGGGGCAAAGGACTAACAAACTCCCTCAGGCTTTATTTATAAGGGCACCAATATCATTTATGAGGGCTAAAGATCCCACCTCCTAATACTATTGATTTGGGGATTAGGTTCCAACGTATGGATGGCAGGGACACAAACATTCAGACCATAGCACAGGTCATCCATCACATCTTCCAGACTGCTCTTTCTCAACTAGTGTCCTGTGATGCACTGGAATGTATAAGGGATCCAGCTCTCCCAGAGCCAAAGTCCACCTTGTGGTCTTCAGAGCAAGGCCAAAGCCGGTAGCCCTTATACTTTGTCCCACTTCTTCTCCTTAAAACTCCCCGCTCAAAGACAAATGTCGTTATCAACTTGACTTCTTTTTTGGCCTCTTACTTTGCTTCTGGGCTGAATCCTCCTCTCCTCTGACCACAGAGAAAACAGGAGGATTTTATCCCAAGGAAGACAGTTGTAGACATCCACTTCCTGGTAGTATTTGATTTTAGACCTATGTTCTCCAGGTTAGACCTATAATCTCCAGCATAGACCCGGGCACCTGGGCACCATCACTGCTCAGGGCTGCCTGGGCTCATTTCTGATGGACATGTTTCATAGGACAGCCCTTTCCTCTCACCTGACATTCCCCAGCCTAGACTCCCCACTGCCCCTCCTTCACCCAGACTTCTCTCAAACCCACCAGAGTGGCCTTTCTCAGCCTAGCATAAGCCCACCATTCACTAGAATCCAGCCTGAGGGGCAGGCTACATTCCTGGGAAAGAGACTACACTTTGGGCACTAGAGTCCTAGAGGTCTCTACTAGAGCTGGGAGTGTGGAACAGATAGGAACCAATTAGGCCTAAAATTGTCACACCCCCTTAGAAGGGGAGTGGGCAGGAATAGTGCTTCTATTTTTACATCCAGCAAAAGGTAAACATTTATTGGCGTAACTTCCTTTTTGACTCTATAATTATTTTTTAAAATCTAACTTAAAGACTGAGCACTTGTAGTATGTAACATTATCCAAAAGCATGTTTTATTTCCAGTTCATTTTTTTCCATGGCTCTATAAATATACAAAAATAAACCTTGGAAGTTAATTAAAATCACCCATAAGCTCTACTGTGTAGAACCAAAGCTGGAGAAACACTCTGCATTCACAGAAAAGGACAGAGCCTGCTGAGCAGTGACAGATGCCTGCAGCCAGGATCTGCACCTCACACCCACTTCCTACCCAGTTTTGTGGAACAGTCTCACACTGTTATTTTCTCAAGGGAGAAGGAGAAAGAGAAAGTCCAATTCTGCTTGGACCTATCGGGCCCACCAGCCTCCTCGTGCCTCCAAACCCAGTTCTAGTTGCAACTTTGTGTGATCTTCCTTCAAACTGGAGTGGAGCCCACCTCCCTAGCAGTGGCTGTAAAGAGAAAATGCTGGATTCCCAGTAACAGATTTCTATGGGATTGATTCCAGAGGAATCTCCCAAGGCATGATCTCCAAGGCCAATAAAGGGAGAAAACAGGCAAGGAATCTTGATCACAGAGCTGGCCAAATGGGCAAGGAGCTCGCCCTCACCCCACAAGGAAACCTGGGGTAGAAAACTGGCTCGGGTACCACTCCTTGCACAAAGGAGTCCTGCTTTACCTTTTCCCATGGCTCTTCCATAAATCAGGCAGCATAAGACAGTGCTGGACGCCTCAGTGGAAGATGCACACAAGAGTCTGTGCAGACACAAGATGATTAATCCATGTCAGAAAACTCAAATATGCGTCTAGGCTGTCCCAAAAGAAAGTTGGGGCTGAAAAGAGCAGGCTTGGCATAGCGAGGATGTGAGTCAAAAAAGCTAACTCATACCCTGGTCTGGATATTTGCCTCTTTGCAAAGTGATCAGGACATTTAAGTCAGGCCAGCCCAGGAATCCCAGGCCATGGAAGGAAGCAGCACATGATTTACACTTTCCAGTGCTCCATCAATGTCATGTGGACACTCAAAGCCAAGGAATGTCAGGTCTGTTTTCAGAACAGTAGTGCCACAGAAGGTCAGGGTGCCTCTGTTTGATGTCAGACACAAGGCCCAGATTCCCACAATCTTGGAAAACAGGCAGCTTTGTACAAACAAATACCCAAGAGATTGAGTTCAGAACTTATCTGAACTATGGTCAGAACAAAAGGAAAGAGACCCAAACTTTCCCACATGGCACACAGATTCTTCCCCTCATCCCTATCCATGCCTCATACCTTCCCCCTACAACACACTCCAGCACACTCAGAAATAAAATGGACAGACAGGGGCTGGGGATTTAGCTCAGCGGCAAAAACGCCTGCCTGGCAAGCTCAAGGTCGTGAGTTCGGTTCCTGGTACCGGAGAAAAACCAAAAATAAAAAATAAAAATAAAAATAAAATAAAATGGACAGACAGTGTAAATGGACAGACAGTGTTCACAGTGCACACTACTCCATTGCAGAAAATCATCTGACTTTCATCCATTTTGGTAGGAACTTGGAGCAAAGGCTGAAGAGCACACAAACCACATACAGGTGACTGAGATTACAAGGGACACTAGCTTAAAGCTCTGTTGAAATAACATGAGGCTCCATATCAATGGCTGTCCCTGCCCTGGGTTGCTCCTGACGTGCTTGACAAGCCACTCCCCACACGTTTCTAATATCTACAAATCCAAAGCAATAATATACAGCTGTGACTTCCTCCTCTCAAAGCAGTGGTTACAGAATCACCACATGACCCAGCAATTCCTCTCCTGACTATATATTCAAAATGACTGACAGCAAGGGCTCAGATATTTGTGCACCCATTTTCATAGCAGCATCATTCACAACAAGCACAAGATCCAATGTCCATTGACTAGTCATTGAATAAACAAGATGTGGTATATACATATGTTATGGCTTGTGTTTAGATGCCCCCAAAAGCCTCATGCAGTCATAGTTGGGGCTTTTTCAGAGACGGCTGCATCTAGACTCTGTGATGCTGGCATTGATTCATGGTGCAATGCTAGGCTCAAGGACACTAGGATTCAGGGTATAGTGCCACCTTCCCTGACAGCCCTGGATAAGATAAAAGGAGCAGAAAGACACTGTTAAGGTCCCTTGCTTGCTTGCTTTTGCTATCTTCTGCTTTCTATGAAATAGTTCTCCTCTGCAATCTGCCCCCCCCACACCAAGCCACCCTGCCTTGGAGCCAGCTGATTATGAACTGAAACTCTACAAACTGTGAGCTAAATAAACTTCTCCCCCTTTATCTTTGAGTATCAGGTATTTTGTCTCAGCAATGAGGCAAAAGTAAGATGACATACAATGTAACATTATTCAACCTTAAAAAAGGAAGGAAATTCTGACATGTCGCAACATAGATGAAATTTGAGCACATTATGTCAAGTGAAATAATCCAGTCACAAAAAAGACAAACACTGCATGATTCTACTTAAATACGTATGTAAACATGAAGTGCCTATAATGGTCAAATTCACAGAAACAGAACTCAGAATAATAGTCATTAGGCTGGAGAGTGAGGGCGAGTTGCCTAACAGATATGGAGTTTCAGTTTTTGGAGATAAGATCTAGGCATGGATGGCTGTATAATGACATGAATGTACTTAATACCATTAAGCTGTATATTTAAAAATGACTAAGATGGTAAAAATTTAACTCACGCATATTTTGTCACTTTTTTCGTTTGGTTGTACTAGGGATACAACCCAGGACCTTTGCACTGAGCTGCATCCCCAGTCTTCTTTTATTTTCTTACTTTCAGACAGGGTCTAAGTTGCTAAATGGGCTGGGATAGGCTCAAACTTTTGATTCTCCTGCCTCAGCCTTCCTGAATGCAGCAATTAGAGACGTGCATCATCACACCTAGTTGTCTTGCCACAGTGCTTACAAAATAGTAGTTAAAGGGAGAAACAGTCGACAACTTCCTTGCAAACGTAAAATGCAGGCATGACTGGAGCGGGTATTTCAGAATAATGAGAATAAACAAGCAAACAGAAAGAAGATGGAAGACAGCCCAGGAAAATGACCAAAGAGCAGAAAGAAAGGAGAAGAAAGAAAGGGACTGTTCTATCACTAGCGATAACTGGTCCGCTTAGGGAGAAACGATCGACTTTCTTTTAAAGATTCTGAGAGTTTCTGAGCAAAAGACTTCATTTATGTTGTCACTGAGCGACAGGAACAAACACCCCCTTGCAAAATGATAGCGGGATGTTAGTTATATCGCAGTTTTATGTAGGAGGAAACCAGACACGGGTAATTACAATTTCAGAGTTTAGCATCTCTTCAACTAAGCATTATTTCTAATTTTTACCCTTCAGAAAACTGAAAATCATTTTCAAACAAGCAATGACAAAATATTCTATGCCCTTAAAAATAGAACCAAGTAAGTTTTCCCCTGTTCTCCTAATGATTTCATGAAAAGGCAATTAATTTCGCCCCTGTGCCTATAGAAGATTTTTGTCTTGCAAAAGAAAGTTTCCCTCCATAGCACAACTACAATGGGGTTTCAGTTCCCGTACAAGAGTTCAGCTAAGCCTTCCCAGTGGTGCACGGGAGCTTTACTACCTTCAGGTGGCCGCACCTGGACTGCCTGAGAACCTTCAGTCCTCCAGAACAGACCCTCAGGGATCCCACAAAGAATGCTTTAGGATTTCTCCACTTAAAGCTAATAAAGTGAGATTCAAAAAATAATGATAGAAATTCCAATCAAAACCACAGCGAGATTTTACTTCTAATGGGTATCCATTAGAACTGCTATTAAAAACATAAAGAAGTTGGAGTGAGGAGGTGGAGAAACTGGAACCCTCATACTCTACTGGAGTTTAAAATGATGCCAGCACTCCGAAGTTCCCCAAAAACCTAAAAAGAGCATTACCATATGGTGGGAGAGAGGGAGAGAGGAGAGAGGGAAGGAGAGAGGGAGGGAGGGAGGGAAGAAGGAGAGAGGGAGAGAGAGGGAGAGAGAGGGGGAGAGAAAGGGAGAGAAAGGGAGAGAGAGCGAGAAAGAGCGAGAGAGAGAATATGAATAAGAATTCAAAGCAAGGTCTTAAGGATATACTGGTATACCATGCTCATGGCAGCAATTACTCACAATAAGCAAAAAGCAGAAGCCATCAGCGTGTCCATCGTCAGGTGCATGGATTAAGAAAATGTGGTACATATGCATGACAATATTACCCAGCCTTAAAGAAAGAAACTCTGTCAATCACAACAACATGGAACAGAACAAGAAGACAATATGCTAAGTGAAATACGCCAGTCACAAAAAGACAAATATAGTACTGGATGATTTTACTTGTGGAAGGTAGCTAAAGTTGTCAAAAAATTAGAAAACAGGGGCTGGGGATTTAGCTCAGCAGCAAAGTGCCTGCCTGGCAAGCGCAAGGTCGTGAGTTCGGTTCCTGGTACTGGAGAAAACCAAAAAAAAAAAAAAAAAAAAAAAAAAAAAAATTAGAAAACATGGCTTATAGCAGCATTAAGAAAAAGAAAATGGAATGGGGGTTGTGAAGCCTGCAGGAAGGGCCTGATGTGTAATGAGCACAGAAAATTTTCAGTTTTGCAAGATAAAAAGTTCTGAAGATCAGTTATACAACAATGTAAATGTACTTAACACTACTGAACCATACCCTTCAAATGGCAAGCTTATTTGTGCATATTTAACAACTAAAAACTTAAATATACATTTATATATATTTGTCATAAGTACATTATACATGCATAGATAATGCCAAAGAGAAGGTGCACGTTGTCATTACTCCAGTTACCTAACACTGTCATGGCTCTATACACTTCACACAAAAAGGAGAACACTGTGGATTTTTTTAAACTCAACATCCAACTGAGAAGGCTTCGGGTGGCTTTGCCTTCAGAAGGCTTTGCCTTACTATATAGGCAAAGTCAAGAAGCTAAGGAACCCTTGAACTCTGCACTATAAATTCTGAGAGGTTAGAAGCAAGGAGGTGTAGTGGGCACTGCTGCAGAGACAAGGAAAGCCATCGCTGTCTGCCACCACTGCCTCCAAGACTGAAGTCCTCTACTGAGACACCATCAGGATCCCAAGATACACTCAAAAAGTTCAATCCATAGCACTAAATTGTTTTCATTTGCAGAACTGCATAAATTTAATAAGAAAAATATGTTAAGATTAAAATCAAACTCAAAATATCCCTTCAACTTCCTGCATACTTATTCATTTTCTGTAAGTTTGAATTCAAGCAAAAAGTAGGAAAAATCCATTCATTTTTGGATCCCTCCTCCAATATCTACTCTCCCCGCTTCTTCTCATTAGGAGCACTCCAGTTTTACTTCAGGTGGCCATGCAGTCAGCTAGAAGGATCCATTTCCGAGACTCCTCACCAGCTACATGACTAAAATTCTAACCAACCAGAAATAAGCAGAAGTGCTGTGGGGTAAGTCCCAAAAAGTCTCTTAAGAAGATAAGAGAAATCTTTCTTCAACCACCCCTCCCCTCTGATGCCTGGAATGCAGATGTAATGACTACAGCTCAAGCAATCAACCAGGACTCTAAGGGGATTTGCTAAAAATTACACGCAGCAAGAGAGAGGAAACCACATCTCATGCTCTGGAACTGCCGTCCTAGCTCTCAAGCCAGCCTCCAGGCCTCTTTTTGCATAATAGGAAAGAAAACATATCTTGAAGCTATTAACTATGATCTTGGGGAGTTTATTATCTGTAGGAAAATAGAATCCTAAGTAACAATTTTTAGGAAATCCTTTTAAATATCACCAATGGGTAATGAATTTATAAAGATAGAGGCAGATTTAGTGAAATACTTCGTCAATCTCTCCAAAACCTTACATAACAATTCAGCAACTAAAGGATGAAAGATATATGAGATCTCTGTACTACTTATAACTATGTATGAGCCTCAAAATAGATTCTTTAAACTGCTTAAAAAAAAAAAACTATCTTTAAAAAGCAATCAGACAGCACAACAAAAACCCCATAAACAACATTTAAAATAAAATGACAAATGTCAAAATACAAGTGGGTGAGAACAAATTCCACAAGCACTAAAATTTAAGTGGGTGAGGACAAACCACTAACAGTTGTAAAATATACATGATATTATTGTCTTTCCAGGAGAAATTGAAGGGAAGAAACGAGACATCTGACAGATCTGAGAACAAAAGAACCCAAAATAGCTAGTAAGTGTTTACTGGGAAGGACAGACGCCAATTTGAGACCAGCAGTTGAAGCTGAGAGGGCCACTGACCGATCCAGTACCCAGCAAGTCAGCGGGCCTATGGCTGGGACTGGAAGAATGAAGCATCCCAGTCCCTGTGAATTCTCAAAACTGACCCCTAGGGATCATTCCCAGGGCAGGAGAAACTGCTGCAAGTAAAAGCAAATGGAGAAAGAATAATATTCAGGAAAAAGATGGATTAAATAAAAGTGAGAGACAGGAACACAGTCCAGAAATCTCAGAATGCAATCCATCATGTTTCTGAATGCTACAGTAAAACAACAGATAAGGAAGCTCAGTGAAGATAGAAAAGCAATTCTGAACCAAGCCTCCTCCTAAAAGTTCAGGAAAACATTGTATATAAAAGTATTGAGGTTAAATCTCATGCAGAGCTATCATAAAGGAAAAGAGAATATGGAGTTAAAGAACAAATATCCCGTGCTCCCAGGAGATGGTGGGCTAGAGGAGGCAATGCTCACAAGTCACTCAGTGATCTGCAGGGACTCAGAATGGGGGGTATGGCGAGGGGACTTGAAGGAGAAGCCCACCACATAAATTCCAGTGTCAGGAGTGTTTGGAGAAATAAGCAGAGCCATCTCTTGATTCCAGTACTGCTTATAGCTCAGGTCTCCATACACCATCTTGGGAAAGGGCCTTAAGCCCCTGAGGGACGCAGCCAACTACAGCAGTGGCTGCAGGGTTTCTGTGACTAGCGCACAGCCAAGCAATCACTGCCCAGTGCCCACCAGTCCTAGCTTCCTTCCCACTGGGAGATGCAGCCCAGTGAGCAGGATATTTGCAGGAGAGCACCTTCTCCAATGAGAGCACTGAGGAAAGTGCCTGCCAGAGAATCACTCAGAGGGTGGTGAATTTCTAGCAGAAAAGCGCCACTCCATTGAGGCCTGAATGCCACTAAATCTCCAGGCCGGATAGAGACTCTTGGAGAGGCCCAGTTGGAGAACTGGGATGGCACACTCATCTGGAGGGCTGTGGAGGGAACAGACATAGCAGCAGCAGGAATTATGACACAGGAAAGGAGACATATGGAGGAAGTTCCTCTTGAGATCAGTGAAAGACCGGGGGTTGATAAGACCCACTGTGCAGCCCCAGCTCTGAGACAATCAAAGGTCTCCAAATATAAGACAGAGGTTAAAAAAAAAAAAAAAAACCACTGGTCATGCCCACAGGTGGGCAGCTGCAACCTAACAGAGCTCTGCCTGCAGAGAAAAAAAAAAGGTGGCTTGGTGATCCATCCAGACCCTCCAAGCCCAGCACTCACTGGCAGGAAAGAGAATAAAGCACTGGGGGGAAAACAGCTCAAGCACTGGTCACCACATCCAGTCTAACAGCCACAACCACAGAGAATGCGGGCTCAGTCCCACACAACTGTTTCATGTCAAGATCTCGCCATCTTTGAACTTCAAATCTGACTGCAGTATAAAAAGTACTGAGAGGACTCTCGGCCTCTGTGATTTTGTGTATGTGTAGGTTTTGCTTTTTCCTTACATCCTTTTCTCCCTGTGTGTGTGTGTGTGTGTGCACACACACAGGTGCGTGTGTGCCAGTATGTTTGTATATGGAAAATAGAGAATAAGAATTAATTAGTGTTTTAGTTTAGATAGTATCTTTCATGGGCATGTCAGATTAACTCTCACCAAAAACTGCATATGAAAAATTCAAACACAAGCTTCATATTAACATATTACTTCTGACCTTCTTACAGATTCCCCAGGCTCCATTCACACTTCCTCCTGCGTCTTCCGTCTTCCTGCCACTGTAGATAACCTCCCAAAGCCCCTCTCCACTCCCCGCTCCATTCAAAATATAAAGATAGTATCACTAAAGCCCTATCCCCTTTCTTTCAGCTGCCATTATCTCTTTTCTTTTTCCCTGATTTCTCAACTATTTTTTCCTTTCCTTCTGCCTTATTTTTTCCCTCACCCTGTATATGCCAGCCTACTTCTCATCAGTACTATTTTGTTGTCTTCCAGATTGCTGAAAGAAACACAATGTTATTAAAACCAGTTTTAAATTTATGACCAACATCGGTTGACTCTGCCTATGCTGATATAACCTGTAGCAGTGAGCCAGGCTGATTCTATCACGTGGAATAGGTGGAACAGGTATGTATACACCAAAACATAACCAAAACTAGGGTCACACCACAGGGACACATACACTAACTACAGTATGCCTACAATGTGACAGTTTTTCTACCCAATCTGGTCTTCAACCATCAGCACAACAATACAAACATGAAGAAACAAGGTAACAAGATGCCTTCAAAAACGCTTAACTCCCCAAAAGTTGATCTCATAAGCACTGAAATGGAGGAAATCTAGGGTAAAGAACTCAAAAACTCAATGGTTAAAATATTTTTAAAAGTAAAAGAAGAAATAAGTAAATACATATGCGTTTAGTGGGCTTAAAGGGGACACAAATAAAAGTATTAGTAAAATGTTTAACAAGCTTAAAGAATACACAAAAAGTTGATTGAATTAAAGAAAACAATGCAGATATGAATGACCACTTTGTGAAGAAGTAAAGATTATGAAAGGTGATGTGATATTCTACATAGAAGACCCCAAAAACTCCACTAAAAACCTGCTAGATTTAATAAGCAAAATCAGTAGCATAGCTGGATACAAGCTCAACACTCAAAAATAGACTTTGTGTACTCGAATAACAAACTCACTGAGAGAGAAATTTGGGAAACAACACCTTTCACAATAGCATCCAAAAAATGAAATACCTAGAAATCAATCCAACAAAGGATGTAAAAAGACCTCTACATTAAAAACTACAGTACTCTGAAAAAGGACATTGAAACAAAAAGGAAAAACAAAATAATAAAAATGGAAAGATATCCCTTGCTCTTGGGTAGGAAGAACCAATGTAGTGAAAATGGCCGTATATCCAAAACTCTTACACTGATTTAGTGCAATTTCAATCAAAATTCCAACAGCATATCTCACAAAATTAAAGAAAACAATCCTAAAATTCATTTGGAACCACAAGAGACCTAGAACAGCGAAGGTAAAGGCAACAAAGGCAAGGCAAGGGCATCACAATCCCTGACTTGAAATTATACTATAAAGCTATGATAAAAACAATGTGGTACTGGGAAAAATCAGACCTGAAGAACAATGCAACAGATCAGAAGATGCAGAAACAACTCCAGACATACTCAGCAACCCATACAAAGGCGCCAAACACATTCACTGAAAAAAAAAAAAAAAAGTCTCCTTAATAAATGGTCCTGATAAAACTAGTTCTGCACATGCTGAAGATTAAAATTGGACCCATATCTTTCACCACGCACTAAACTAAATTCAAAATGAATCAAAGATCTAAATATTGAAACAGAAACATTAAATCTGCTAGAAGATAGAATAGGTAAAACACTTGAAGGCACTGGTGTAAGCAAAGACTATAAATAAAACCCTGATCGCACAGGTACTATCACAAAGAATGAACTGGGATCTCATCTTATAAAAAAGCCTCTGCACAGCAAGAGAACCACCAACAGAGTAAAGAGACAACCCACAGTGTGGGAGAAAATGTTTGCCAGCTGTTCCTCATACAAAGGATTACTATCAAGAACATATAAAGAACTCAAAAAAATCAGACCTCCCAGATTTAGAGACCCAATCCAAAAATGGGCATCTGAAATGAATACATACTTCTCAGATGAAGAAATATAAGCAGCAAATAAATATATGAAAAAATGTTCAGCATCACTGGCTATACAAGAGGTGGCTATTATCAAGAAATCAGCCAAAAACAAACGCTGGCAGGGTTGTGGAGGAAAAAGAACCCTTCTCCACTGTTGATGGGAGTGCAGACTGGGGCAACCACTGTGGTAATCAGTGTCATGAGTCCTAAGAAAACTAGGATTGGAAGCCCCATTTGACCCAGCTATTCCCCTTCTGGGTATTTTCCTAGAAGAGTTAAAAACATTACACCACAGCAATATGTGCACCCATGTTTATAGCAGCACAATTGTAATATCCAGATCTTGGAAACAGCCCAAATGTCCATCAACTGAGGAATAGATACAAAAGATGTGGTCTTTTTATACAATGGAGTACTACTTGACCATACAAAGGGTAAACTGGAGACTTCTATACATAAATGGATGCAACTCGAGACCATACTCATAAGTGAAATATACCAGGCACATTTGTGTAAACATTGTTTTGTCTCCCTAGTGTGAGGAGCTGAAAGAGTAAATATCCAAAATGTACAACAGGTACTGTAAAATGGGAAGAAACTTCAAAAGGAAAGAGAAACTGGGATGGGACAATGGAGAAAGAAGGGAAAGGAGAAATAAAATAATAATAATTATTATATATATAGTTAAGGTAGTTATATTAATTTCTCTTAGTTCATTGAAAAGAAAGTTTTTGATAATATTGTTTGGACAATTCAATGCCAATATTTTGTACTCTGAGTTAAGATATCATCAATACATAATATATTAACCATTGTTACCCTCCTATTATCCTACTTTGAAATTGTTTTATTTCTTTTTCTTTTCAAAACAAAAAAAAAGTAATCATTGAGCTATTTCAAAAAAAGATTATGAAAAAGAGTCAAGGAGAAATTCTGTTTATGAAAAATTCAACTGGATGTATGGGTAACATGTACAACCAATCTGAGAAAAGGCTGTCAGAACTTGAAGAAAAGGCTGGTGTAGCAGATCATGGATGCAATGACTTAGATCTAAAACGGTCCCTAAAGCCTCATGTGTTTGGAAGGTGACTGGACTGTGGGGATATGACAGCTGACTTGCCAGTAGGAGGCAGGGTCTGCTCAGAAGAGGCAGGTCGCTGTGGGTGTGACCTGAGAGGACACACCTCCCTTTCTGGCTCCTCCCTAGACCCTCTGCTTCCTGGCTGCCGTGATGTAAACATCTTTTCCTCCTCTGTGCCCATCTGCCATGCTGTCCTGCCTTAAAGCCAATGAACTAGACTAAAAATGGGAGCCAAAAAAAAACACCTCTCTTTCTTTAAGTCATGGGTGCTGAGTACTCTACCCTAGCAACAAGAAAGTGACTAAGACAGTGTACTAAGCGTGCCTTCAAAACAGCTGCTAGGGCTGGGGATTTAGCTCAGCGGCAAAAGCGCCTGCCTGGCAAGCGCAAGGTCATGAGTTCGGTTCCCGGTACCGGAGAAAAAACAAAAAAAAAAAAAAAAAAAAAAGAAAACAGCTGCTAGATGATTAAAAAAATATATTCACTAAAGTCACAGCAGAACATTTTCCAAATCTAGGAAAAGTACTCAAAATTCAGATGAATAAGGCATCCAGAACCCCAAACAACCATGACAAGTAAAGAAATTCCATTACACGCCATAGTTAAAAAAACATCCAAGAAATTCAGCACAAAAAAATACTAAAAGCTGTTAGGGGGAAAAAATCAAGTAACTTATAAAAGCAAGCCTATAAGAATAACAGCAGATTTCTCAACACAAATCTTATAGGCCAAGAGCAAAGTTTGTCAACTCTTAAAAGGAAACAATGGGCCGGGGATACAGCTCAGTGGCACAGCACCTGCCTGGCAAGCACAAAGTCCTGAGTTCGACTCCAGGTACCAAAAAAAAAAAAGAAAGAAAAGAAAAAGAAAACAATTGCCAACCCAAGACTACTATGTCCTGTAACATTATCCTTCAAAAAATAATGAACAAATACAGTTTCCATGGCAAAATAACTTTTAAAAATTCATGACCCCCATACCTGCATTGCAGAAAATACTCCAAGGAGTCTAAGAAAGAGACAGCAAGGCACCAAAGAGCCCAAAGGAAAGAATATATTTAACTTGGAAAATAATTAAACAAAATGGAAAGATTTTAAAAATCACTAAAAAGATAACATGACAGGATTCAGTAAATGCCTTTCATGAATAACACTCAATGTAAATGGTTTTAACTCCCCAATCAAAAGACACAGATTAGCAGATTTTATCAAAATACAAAATCCAACCACATGTTGCAGGCAAGAGACACACCTCCCTCATCTACAAAGAAACACACAGACTGAAAATGAAAGGATGGAAAACAAAAATACTCCATGCAACTGCAGCCCCAAAGCAAGAAGAAGTGGCTGTTCTATTTTCAGACAAAGTGGATTAAAGCCAAAATTGATCAGAAGAGACAAACAAGGTCACTATAGATTGGTAAAAGAACAAATACAACGGGAAGTGATGAGGCTGGGGGTTTAGCTCAGCGGCAAAGCACCTGCCTGCGAGTTCAATTCCTGGTACTGGAAGAAAAACAAACAAACAACAGGAAGTGATAACAACTATAAATATATATGTATCTACTGCTGGCACATCTCCTCCTGCAGCCCCCCAGAGCGCTAGGATTATCGGTGCATACCACCATACCCAGCAACTTTTTATTTTGACTCATTATGCTGCCAAGGCTGGCTTTAAATTCATGATTCTCCTTTCCTCAGCCTCCTGTCTCAGCCTCCCACGTAGCTGGGATTATAGGTGTGTACCACCATGCCTAATTTAAAAGATTTTTTTAAAAACAGCACCCATCCTTTGCAAAACATACCCAGTTCCCCACCCTGATCCCTTTCTATTGATTCTCCCAGCATTCTCTTGCCTTCATCACATGGCTATCACCTCCTCCTGATTCTCTTACATCTCTCTGACCCCCTCCCTCTCAACAGCCACCCTATGGGTGCACATCTGTTACAGCATCAAAAGCACCCGAAGCGCATCATCAACTCTTCCCTCTCTCGTGCCTCCAAGAAAGATAACTTTACATAACAAAGAACTGAACTCCTGGCCATGTTGCCAAAGTCATCTGCCCTCCTAGCTCCCCAGCTTCTTTCAGATTTATAGCCATAGCCTACTATGCTGAGTTGAAACCTCTTGGGGTTTGTCTGACTGGTTTCCTCCCATGCTAGCATGAAGTATTTAGACTCCTTTCAAAGTTGATGTATCCTCTTAGTCAACAATGCACTATCATTTGGTAGCTTCAAAAGGAAATGGCTAAAAAAATCTTATCATGTAATGGAACATTGTGTGTACATCTATATACGTGCACACACTTACACATGCATAGACCAACCCTGGAAAGAAACCCAAGAAACTGATGACACCAACAAGACAGGTCACCACAACAAGGTTAGGAGGGAGACTGCTCACACTTTGTCCTTTGAGCCTTTTAATTCTCAAAGTATTCTACTGGAAGGAATTGTAACTCAAAAGAATAAAATCCTCCAGATATGGTAGCACAAATCTGTAATCCCAGCACTCTGGGAGGTGGAGATAGGAGGATCCCAAGTTCCAGCCTATCCTGGGCAACTTCGGAGACTGTCTCAAAATAAAAATGTTATAAAAAGTGGAGGGCGGCTGAGGATGTAGCTCAGTGCAAAGACCCTAGGTTCAATCCCCAGTATTACAAAAATAAAATAAAATTGTACTTTAATCATTAAAGCAAACCAGTTTTTTAAACTGAATGACACTATAGTCATAAAGAGTCAGTAAATAACTCTGGAGAACATCCATTTATAAACACAAACATATTAAAATACAGAATGAGATGGCTCCTTTTTCATTAAAAACATTAACTCCCAACACAAGCTCCCTTGTAAACAACCACTGACAACAGAGATGGGCTATGGACCATATGCTTTCTCCCCCTCTTTAGGTTTCACCAAGCCCTACTTAGGTCTCCTCAAATTAAAGTGTGAGTTTCTTTCCCCAGAATTCAACTTCTATACACGTCAATGAAACACATCTCTACACAGGCATTATAACCCATATAATCCTTAGACCCCACACGAGACCAGGGCCCAGCCCTACCATGTACCATGGGTAGGTACCACCTGAGCCTCAGAAAGAGTTTCAAAAAAAACAAGCAGTACCACTGAGATATGGTTTTTAAAATATTCCTCCATTTTTCCAAAGAGACTCAATGTAAGAAATGCCCATTTTAACAAGGGTTAGGTGGGTTTTTAAAAAAAACTTACAGCTCAAGATACACTCTATGGCTTCATATAATGATTAAAGAACATTCAGAGCCCCCTGAAACTGGTTTCTTCCTTCATTAACTCTCAAAGGGATCCCCCATGAAATAAAAGAAACATCTGGGCTCTAAGCCATTGGTCTTCCTTTGCAACTAAGCTACAAGAAAGTTTAGTGCTAATATTCAGGGACCAGCTATAGAACCTAACTCACCCAGATGCCTAGTAATGTCTGTTCTTTGTTCCTTACAATTCCCATTTTTGTCTGTTCAATGTACTGTGTCTTTTAGACACTCCACTCCACTTCCCATCATTCTTCCTGGTGAGCAGGAAGAGTCTCTGTAGTCAGTTAATCACGGAGTTGGGCCAACCTCTGCATCCTCTGACCAGATCCCTGCTGCCAAAATGCCCCACCCAGACCTGTGAGTGAGGAGTGATCACCCAGACCACATTTCTCTGCCCCATCCTGATCTCCCAGTCCTCCCTCGGCTCCTTCCCCTCTAATTCATCCAGAATATTCTTCCATAAGCTCTATACCCATCATACTACTCTTCTGCTCAAAATCAGATTTCCAAGATACTTTTATTTTCTACTGGCAGAGTATTTTCTATTTGTTTTCTGTTATAAAAGGTTGCCCACACAAAGACCTTAATAATAGCCTTCATTTGGCTATCTTGAGTCTAACCAAAAATTCATGAGGCAGACAATTTCATCCTGCCCCACCCCCACCCAGTTAATATCTCAGAAAACCCAGATATTCTGTATTCAGCCTGATACTCCTTATCCACCCACCATCCACCATCCACCCTCCCACACACCCACTGTTGTTTTCCACCTTGATCTCTGTCCAACTAGGTTGGATTCACTCTACTGCTGCTCATGCCTTCAATGCATCTTTACTCCCATCACTGCCTCAGCCCCTCCCTTTTTAACCTATGTGAATCCTTCCAAGTTTTCATCAAATCACTCATCTCTCAAGTCCTTTCCCCAAACCAATTTATCCTTAGACCTCAGGCTGTGGATCCAAGAGGATAAGCTCCCTGCCCTCACATAGGACACCATGAGAACCCAGATTTTTCTCAAGCTTGGAACCATATAGTATCAGTCCTGGAGTAGGATCAGTTGGTCCACTTTAAACAGAAGCCTTCTAGCACCAATGAAAACAACGATGTCCTAAAGCTGCTTTGAGAGCCATGGTCAATGTCACCCAAGGCACCAGGCACACAGCTGGAGCCCAAGGAGAATGAATCACGGATTCCCTGAGTAGATTAGTGTTACCACACCAGTCTCCCAGCACACCATGCTACTGTGGGGACTACTGACACTTCTCAGACCCTCTTTAGCTCTTCTCAGGGCCAGCTCTGGAGCAATAATTCACCACCAAGGCCACTTTTGCCCTTCAAGGGACATCTAGCAATGTCTAGAGGTACTTCATGCTATGATAACAGAGGTGCTTTATAAATATCGACTAGGTAGTGGCTAGATCATGCTAACCATCCTACAATGCACTGGACAGCCCCACAACAAAGAAATATCTGGCCCCAAATGTCAGTAGTGCCAAAGTGAAGGGAACCTGCCGTACTGGAGAGGAAAGGGAATGAGTACATGCCCCAAAGACCTTAATCCCTAAAACAAGCAATGGAAACATCACAATATTCATTACCAGATTCAATTCCACCATAAATACTTTTGACATTACATTTATTAAGTAGCGGAGACTTCTGCCCTGCAGCTCCCTGAGAAGCATGTGGTGGGCATGGCAGACACTCTGGAATGACCACATCACAAACTACTGGAGCTGGCTGCAGCATTTCTGCCTACTAATTTTAATCTCTTTCTCAAAGGTCATGAATATTTTCAGACCTCTTAGCACCAGCATATTGTGGACAGACTTGGTACACGTTGCTTCCAGTTGGCAAAGCACTTCATTCGCCAGCACCCAAGCTGAGTTACAGGCTTAACTTGGTCCATGTCACTTTCCAAAGGACTTTTTTAAGTGCATTACCCTAATTGGCAAGCGATATGTAAGTACCAGAAGGCTGTGTGTCAGCAATTATATTTATAATGAAAGCTTAATCTCCAAAAGAAAACAGTAATTCATTAAAACTACCCTGTCCATCTGCCATTACAGTAGCCAAAGGAAAAAGGATCTGCTGCAGGCTGAGGGACAAATTAGCTGCCTGAACACGAAACCCAGACAGAGCCAGACAAAGGGGAGGCAGGAGATGCATCCTCTTTGGTCCCCGTAAAGCTTTGTCCTCCCTCCATGCTACCTTGCTGTGTCCCTAGAGGACAGGTGGGTGAAGAGACAGCAGCTCAAGGGGCTCAGGGTCTGGGAGGGCAGGGCCAGTTGCTCCTCTGTCCCATCTTCAAGGAGGGCTTGTTTGGCAGACACAGTATAGCACTAGCTACTACCTCTTATCAGCACCATAGGGAAACTTGAGAAGGGCTTGCAGAAAAAAAAAAGGGAAGATGACTCCATGGTCTGATACTTCAGCTTGGCTCTTCTTATAATCCCGAACTCTGCTGCCCTTATTATTCATAGAGATGTATTACATTAAGACCCATGATGTGCTGTGTACTTGCTAGGGATGTCAATAACAGCTTCTTCATACATAGTGATTATTGTGTACCACAAACCTGCTGTGGATTCATCCACTGAACTGTGCCCCAGCCCCACCAACCGTGTCATTCTATAGGTAAGGCAGTGGAAGCAGGGAAGAAACCTGCTCAAAGTCACACAGCCTACAAGTGGTGGAGCCCAAGTGTGAACCAGATAAAATATCTTCAAAGTCCACTCTCTTGTGCAGTGGATCAGGCACTATGAGGCAGAACAACCACAGTTCACATGCAGTGAGCCCCCCACCATATCCAGGAATTACAAGTGTTTTACAAGCCTCATCTCATCTGAGTAGGTGTCAGGAAAAAAAAGAGCACAAACATAAAGCCGTGGGGCCACATGGCCTGTCTGGAAAGCCACTAGCAGAACAAAAGCTGGGAAGATAGGACATGTGGCATCATCTCATCCAGGCTTCCAAACCCATCTTGTGAGGTGTGACAAGGACCAAACATCCCTTTTCAAGAGTCATCTGAAGACTAGGGATATTAAGTGACCTATCCAAATCCAAGGTCACCTCTGCTGAGGTTCAGAACCAGGGCTCAACACACATACGTCTGGCTTCAAACCCTTGGTTTCTGGGACCTTACTAAGATGCAGGACATGCCAACCCCTTGTGGTTGGAGGCCTTGAATTTGCCCTAGTTCCAGTTCCCAGGAACTGTTCCATTATCCACAGCATCATCCCCTGAAGGACCCTCTGTCCATTACAAAAAAGTGTTCGTGGCTGCCCTGACCTGGCTGAGGGCCTTTTGGACTCCAGGCACTCAAAGGTACCCTTGCACACACAGAGACCCTGAAAGTTGTCTAGGAAAAGACCATCCCTTGGCAAAATGGGCCCTATCTATTCCCTGAACCCCCAAAAAGTGGAGATATTTTGCTCTCAGGCACTAGGTACTCCCTACAGTATCACCACAGGGTAGCTCTGACCCTCAGTTCGCTGCAGCATGCACCCAGTGACTATGAACACTTCCACAGTGTTGGCAGTGTCCTGTGACACGCTGCCTTATGTTCATGGGAGGAAACTCCAGTGAAGAAACACAGCCTTGACTAGTGACTGCAATCCAAGGTCTCAGGCTCTCTCACCTCCCATTCCTAGTTTCCCATCACACAGGAAGCAACCACTTTCTGGTGAATATTCACAGACTATTTCAGGCCAATGAAAAGCCAGCTAACACTGTGCAGATAGGTGAACTCTTCGTCCTCCTAAGTTGGTTTCATTCATAAGTTATGCACTACTGATCCATGTGTTATTTCCCCACAAAAGTTTGCAATCAGTTTTTCCATAAATTCCTTCTATGTTGTTACTACAGGTCCTAGAGTTTAATAGTTTAATAACTCCCTACTCCCACTTTCCCCCCAAAAAATGCTGCAGGGAGCAGAGAAACACACCGGGTGCAACAGAGCCAGTGTGGTGCGGTACGCATGGGTCCTCTGCTAGATAGGGAGCTCAAGCAGGGAGATTTCTTAAGTCAAGGTTGCTACAATACCTTCATCTCAAAACCGTCTGTTGTTCACCTCCATAAGTCACAGAGATCAGAGTGTGATGTCTCCAGTGGCTTTTGTGTTGTATTATTCAAAAAAAATGCTTATCAAAAAAAAATCAAGGTAGAGAATGGCTTCCTAAAACATGAAAACAGGCAGAGCTCAGCACATTGAGCCCACAAGCTCAGTCAACTCCCAAACAGTAAGCACCCAGGACACCTGGCTACACACCATAAATAGTGTCACATTTAATTTTAGGATCCATTCCCTATCTTTGACCTTGAAATACTCTGGCTGTAAACAGAGCAAAGTTCAAGGCACTTCCAATTTTCACTCTATTTTAACACAGACACACTCCTCCAAGCCAGAACCGGTGCAAGGGGAAGGAAGTGGGAGAGCTGCCTGTCATGTCCACATAAACATATGGACATAGCTCATCCGCATAGGCTGCTGGACCAGGCAGCCCCAGACCTGCAGAAGCAGGGCTCAGCCAAAACACCACATCCCCAACTCCTACACAATCTGTGAAGAATCTCTTTAACAGGCTTCTGGAGACAGCAAATAACACTGGGCTTTCCCCTCTGAACCCAGAACCACAGAAGAAACAGGTTGGCAGATAGATGCCACCTGCTGCTAGGCATTTGCCAGGCCATTCTGGAAAGAACTACTGGCCCCACATGGGCTACTCACCCATGGCTGAGGAAAGACCTTGAAGGTCCTTGGAATGGACAGTCACTGAAGGGGGAGAGGATGAGCCTTGTTGCCTGCTTACCCTTCCCCCAAGTTCGCCCTCTTTCTCAAGAAAGACTGATGAAAAGTGCAAGGAGGCCACAAGCATCCTCCCTAGGAGACAAGGGGGATTCCCTGCTCTTTAAACAAAAACAGCAGGACACAGGGTTCTGTAGACCTAAACCCCCAGGAGAAGATAATGAAATCTATGTCCCATCATCTTAGGGGCTGGACAGAGAGAACTCATTTTTAAAAAATCAGTGCTCCAGAAAGGGCCAATACTGTGCAAATTCATTCAGAAGTAAGGAGGTGGGAAGAATGGAGGACTGTCAGAGGCTTTGATTGTTAATCCTGATCAGCTGGATGGAAAGACACCTAGGGGATTAGGAAAGTACACTTCTGGGTATGTCTGTGAGGGTGTTTCCAGAGTTATTAAACTTTCCAAACACATGTGAACAGCAAACTGAGGGGGGAACTGCCCTGAATGTGGGTGGCACCATCTAGTCGGCTGGAAACCCAGCTGGAACAAAAGCAGATGCAAGCCCACAAGCACAGTCTCTCTCTCTGCCTCCCAGAGGCCACAAGTGAGCAGCTTTTCTCCACCGTGCAATTCTGCATTGCCTCATTTCAAGCCTGAAAGCAATAGGATCAGCTAACCATGGACTAAGACCTCCGAAATCCTGAGCCAAAATAAACCATCCCTTCTCTGAATTGTTATTCTCAGGTACTTTGTCAGAGCAATAAAAAGCTAACTAACAGAGGCCAAAAGCCTAGACTTCGCTGTATAGATAAAAAAAGAATCAACTGTAGGACTACTACTATTACCACTAAACCTAAAAATCATATTATGACATTGTACACAGAAGAATCCTGTGCATTGTTCAGAAATTAACTGAAACACGACTGGTGGTAGAAACCATGAGAATTATCCTTCTTAAAAAGTACTACAAGTGTGGGGAGCAGAGGTGAAGGAGGTAAATTCTTCAGCTCTGAGTGTGGGAGTGTTCACCCTCTCTACAGGACAAAGAGAAAGAAAAGAAATCCGTTTGGAGGAATCAGCTGTCTACTCTGACTCCCCAGCCTTTCCAAAGGGCCTGAATTATAGCCTCAAGAACATAGTCTGCCCCTTTTCTGGGTATAGCTAAGAAATAGTGGGCCTTGCAGACACGACTCCAAGTGTTGTGTTTTGTTTTCCTGCTTAGCTTGGACCTTATGTCTATTTCAACCTCAGGGAAAAGGCAGAAAGACAAGCTCCGCTACACAATTGCAAGGATAGGAATGTGGGGTATAATTAGTATTCTGTAAGCAAATATAAAGTGTGATCAAAACATACAATGAATGTTTACATCAAAACAAATTTATTACAGTAAAAGACATATGGCCATTAATCTTCCTCAAAATACTCCCCCTCACTCTGAACACACTTACACTACTGCTCTTGCCACTTTCTGAAGCAGTTCTAGGAGTCCTCCTTCAGGAGTATCTTTAGTTGCACTGTCATGGCTGGCTCAATGTCCTGAATCAGTTCAAAATGTTGATCTTTCATGGTCATTTTGGCTTTAGGGAAGAGCCAGAAATCACGTGGTTCTAGATCCAGTGAATAAGGTAGATGAGGACACATAGTAGTGTCTTTTTCAAGACTGTCTTTCTGCTGGATGGCACTCAAAAATCAGCATTCACTATATTTTTGATCACATGCCTTAAAGACACTGATGAAAAAGGGCTTCCAAAACCACTTCAGAAAGCGGTAAGAACAATGAGATAAGTTTGTTCAAAGGGAGGGGGGATATTTTGAGGGGAATGAATGGCAATTTATCTCTTATCATAATATATTTGTTTTACTTGAAACACTCACCATACATTTCAATCACACCTCCTACTGTTAAAGAAAAACATACCCAAAAGGCAAAAAGAGTAAAGGAATAAGCATACTTATTCCCTACATAAGCATACTTTTTAAAAACAAAAAAACTTGTTTTCAAATTTGTATTCTCTAGTTTTTAAATAAACTATATCCCCCAAGTTCAACTGGGGAAACTGAGACTTTGGGAAGTACCATGATTGGCTTCTTCCACTGTCAAGCCCCCTTTCCCCTCCACCCCTGCCCTGAGGTCTCCCTGAAAGGCAGAGTGGACACTTTGCACCACGCCTCTGGAGAAGAGGTCAATGGTCAGTTACAGGCACTAAGAATACAGGAATGCTGACTCCAGTCTTGCCAGCATGGGGTGAGGGACAGAGTGGACATGGTAGGAAATTCAGGTATCAGCACACATCAGGGACAGACCGAACCACAGTGAATTGGGAACTTCAAACACACAACTGCTCACTTGAATCAGGGCACCTACCTGTCCTGTATTTACTTATATGCCTAGGTCTTTTCTTGATAGCACTTGAAGAGTGATTGCACCTGGTAGATATTTAAAATGAATGTTGATGAGTTATTTTCTGTTGAGCTTAAATCTGGAAAGTTGTTATGTTACAATAATACAAGTGAAGTGGTGTTTTCAAGTCCATGCTATCTAGACAAGAACAGCAACCAAGCTCACCCAAAGGAAAATCCCACAGAGCTACTGGAGGTCATCTCATGACCCAAGAACCCTGGGAAGCACGAATGTCTTCAATTTTTTAGAGACAGTGCCACATCCCCAGTCCAGCTTTCAGATGATGTTGGGCCCAGAGCCAGGATCCTGTTGTTCCTCCCTTGACTACCATCTCCTCTCCAGTAGAATATTTCTTCAGGGGGCCCCACATCCTCCCCTGCAGTTTGGGCCCCAAGATCTGCGTAGGACCTCATCAGGACAGGGGCCAAAGTTCTGGGATTGATTTGTTTGGTTGTATTTTGGTTGGGGCTCCTATATCATTTGTTTTAAGAAAAATGAAGACATGCAAAATGGGGGTTATTTAAAAACTGGTATATTTTGAATAGCTACTCTTAGACTCTAGGCACTACCTCATTTGGAGGTGACATCAGCAGTTCTTCCCACATGGTCCAGACCAGTGGTCTCTTGCCTGGCCCATTAATGACATGCTACACTCAGAAGCCCATGTTACCCAACGCCCTCTGTGCCAGATGCTATAGCCAAAGCCACTACAAGTCTTGACAAAGGCCAGACCTCAAGTCAGACGTCAGGAAAGATATCAAAGCTCAGAGAACAGCCAGTGGAAGAAGGCTGATCCTCCACCCTCAAGGCCAAGCTACACTACAAAGATCCCCCATCCTAGCCTGATGTCTGCATGCCCCTGCAGTGCACCCTCCAGGAGCTGGCATGGGCTTCTCTGGGCATGCTGAAGCCATCTCATCCCATACGCTTACCTTGATCCCCTCTCTTTAAGATTCCATTATCTTCCATTAAAATGAGCACACATGGGTGACATACACGGCCAGGAATTCTCCCCAGGACAGCTCTGTGGAGACTCTTTTCCAAGTCCCTAATGGGCTAAATGTTTTTATGGATTTCTGATGAAGTACAAAGTGCTCCATGGCACTCTCCATTGTTTCCTAGTGACCTGTGAATCAGTACCTGGTAAACGGACGTGCTATCCTGAGCCACGAGTGTCTCCCTCCCCAACCGCAGCATCCACACCCAGTGCCCAGTACACACACAGGGAAGGCAGAGGAGGGCCATGCATAACTTCATTGTAGTTTCTTACATATCTTAGGCCAAAAAAGTCATAAGAACAAACCCTCCAGATATTAAGTCAGTAGATAAATTCATGATTACATATGTAATGAAAGTTTACCATCGTTTTTTACCATATACTTACCATATATTTATTGTAGAAAAAAGAAGATCGTATGTTTAGATCTACTTGAATTGTTTGTCTATTCAAACGTTTTATGAACATCAACTCATACAAATATTTAGGGTACTTTTATATTGCTTAAGGTGTAATTTTTCAACTTTACAATTATTGGATGGAATTAGCACTTGATGTTACCTTATGGTGTTTTTATTCTTTTTGTGTATTCAACTGTCATGATTAATGCCTGAACTTGTGCTTAATAGCTCATGCTTGTTCCTACCTTTCCATTCCAATCCCTCCTGCGCTTCTTTCAGGAGAACACAACCAAAGAGCACACAGAAAGTTGGCTGGGAAGCACCCTTACTGACATCAAACAAACTTATTTCAGTGAAGATGTTTTTCAGGAAACACGTTGACTATTAGGTGCTTGCCAAAACTAGAATATTCTAAAAAGCATCAACAGGATAATTTGAAGAGAAGAGGCCCACAACATTGACCCCAGTGCAAAAAGCTGAGCAGGAATCCTGGGATCAGAACTGCCCTTGACCTGTAGTTTGATCAACTCGTTTTGTGAGAACATACAAATTGAATAGAAGTGTATTAAGCTACTGTTTTGAACCCACGTGCCCCTCAAAAAAAGTAGCCACAAATACCCCTCTGAACACATTAATCAAGCATTATTTGAGTTTCATATTTAAGAGTTCTGCAATTTCTAGTCCCAATTTAATATTTAATACAATTCTGGGGCCCAGCTCTGGATAAGGAAGGTAAGATCCTTTAAGACTGGAGGAAAGGGGCTGGGGATTTAGCTCAGTGGCAAAAGCGCCTGCCTGGCAAGCGCAAGGTCGTGAGTTCGGTTCCCGGTACCGGAGAAAAACCAAAAAAAAAAAGACTGGAGGAAAGATGGGCATTTTGTGCAAGTTGGTGCTGCCTTTAGAGATAGGTCAGACCCTGTAAAGGTATCTTCCTATGAGAACTAATTGAGAGCCATGTCCCAACTTTGCTGTAATAAGTAGGGAGGTAACAAAACACAAAACTTCTATGATGTAGATCATGATGCCACCTGCCACCATTTGCCCAGAGCTTGCCAGATGCAGGGAACCATACCTGGACCTGTGACATACTATCTCTCTGAGGGCTCACATCACCATCAGAAAAGCACTGGGTTCCCTTGGCCATACTGCTATAAACAAACAGAGGGTGAATAACTTGCTCATAGACACCCAAGGTTGGGGCTACAATTAAAACTCCAGTTCCTTTCATTTTAAAGCACACACTACCTTCTTCTGCCTGTACTTAGGGCTCACAAATCAAATCCAGTCTAAGCACTTTATTGGACCTGGCACCAATAAAATATTTACTTAATCCTGACAATTCTGGAAGGAAATATTATCATCTCCTTTTGTTAAGTGAGGTCACTCATCTAAAGTCACAGTTTCTCAGTATTATCTCATCAGCCCAGAGCTGAAGTGGTCAAAGTCCCAGACAGATGCTGGGAGCATAGTCAGGTCCCAGTCAAGGACAAGAGGCAATGGAACACAGAAGCTGCATACATCACCCAGCAGTCAGGCAATCCTGGGTCTGAATCTCAGCTGCCTCAGGGTCCTCAGCCAAGTGACGGTCCACTGAGTGCCTGTTTCCTTTGCTTCAAAGTGGGAACAGTAATTCCCCTTCCAATGTTACCATTTGGTTGAAGTGAAACGTTAATTGCTGAATACTTTGCTTAGTGCCTGGCAGGAAATATTAAGTGTTTAGTAGAAATTTCTTTCTGCCTTCATAAAAAGACAAATTTTTAAAAGTAAATATAATAAAACTAGGCTTTTCCATTGAGCAGTTAAATGTGGATAGGAATTTCATCTTTGCTGTTTAGCTGTGTCCCTGGGTAAGCTATCAAACCTCTGTGAATCTTTTCTATAAAGTAAGGATAATATATGTTTCAGGAAGATAAATGGAATAACCTATGTTTAACTCCTTGCAGGGAGAGTATCATGACTCATAATGATGTCAACTCTGCTTTTAGACAAATCCTCAGACCTAAATCCCTGCGCCCCTTCCATCCATCCATGTACTCATTCTTAGGTGATGCCCTAGGTCAGTGATGGTGAACCTATGGCATGTGTGCTGTAGCGGGCACACAAAGCCCTGTCTGTCAGCATGCCAGCGAAGTTCCAGCATCGCTCCAGCAGCTGAGCATTCAGGTTTAATTTACTTGGCAAAAAATAAGTGGGTTTGGGGGTACAGTTTGGGTACTCAGTCTCTAAAAGGTTTGCCATCACCGTCCTAGGCCATGCAACTTGCCCACTCAGGAGGAACCTTGCCAAAAAAGGAGGGAATGAGAGGGTTCTCAAAACCATCCCATTCCAGCATGGAAACAGGCACCCTCCTGAGTCATCAATGGCCCTAAACCAGCACTCTAAAAACACAGTCACTACAAAATCCACAGACCATCCCACTGAAGCGCTTTCCTGCTTTTTTCACTGCTCATCAAAAGTAGCATTTGGGGACAACAGTATCCTGCCCCATTCCCCTCTGATTGTTCATTAACAAAAATGAAGTTTTTACGGTGACAACCACAGGCACAGACAGTTGGTCACTAGCACTTACTTTGCACTGCACACGCAGCCAGGCTTGCAAGGGTAAAGCATCTGCACAAGTCAGTAGCACAGCAGTCACTTGAAAGCACAGCAGATGTTTCTGGATAGCAACTTTGCAGTCTAACTACAGCACGTGGTTGTAAGCTGCCAGCACATAGGCTACGGGTATCCCTACCAATATGACTACGTTCTTCATCATCAATTTTCTTGCTAGAATCTTGTGTTCCTTTTTAAGTGACCAGGATATAAACTATTAGGATAGTGCAAAGCAAGAACGCTAATAATGGTTCAAAGGTAATGCTCAAATGCTGTTATCCAACATCTTGAGATCTTCAGAGATAAAAGGTAACCAAGTTCTGCGAAGCAATAAGCAATTCAAATAAGTAAAATTGGTGGGGTGGCGGACCACTAAGGGCATAAGCATGAAATAAAGCTGCCACAGAAGACCTTCAATTCACATGTGTCCGCATCTACATTTCTTTTCCAGGTCTGCTTAACTTCCATAGCTGATCTGAGTTTCTGGCCATACCTAGATGGTTCTCACACTACGTCTCTCACAGGCTGGAATCTCATTTTCTTTATTCATTCCTTGCATTTATGTTTCCCTGCATGTGTGCCTATGCTGGAGCTAGGCTTTAAAATTCATTTTCTTATTGCTCTTCCCATTTGTGGTGAGAACTCATTCCTGACTTAGGTATCATATGATTAAAGCATTGGAGGAAAGATGTGTGCCAGAACTGAACTGTCAACAGCATTTCAAAACTAGACTCTCATGTAGGGAAACAAACCTGGTGGTATGTTTTACATCCTTCACATATCCTTTCTCCCATTCCTTTTTCTGGGGGGGCAGGGCTGGGGGTTGAAAGGGCACATCTGCCAATCACAGTCTAAGGATAAGACAAGGAAGGAGCCACCCATAAAGAGTGAAGAGAGGATGGCAGGCCAACCTGGCTCAGAAATCTCCCCCCACCAAAACCCACAGGCCTTCTAGACACATGGACATTCTGTGGGACCTCTGACAGATTAACAGGAAACAGATAATGTAAGATACTTCTATGCATTATCCACACAGTCTGACTTCACATAGGACATAGAGCCATAGGCAGAACTGGACCCACAGACTTGATGGAGTACAAAAGGGACAAAGTTGGTTTTTTGTTTTGTTTTGTTTTGTTTTGTTTGTTTTAAAGCACCAATCACTGGAAGCCTCCTGCAGGGTGGACTCAGGATTTCAAATCCAAGTTGGCCTTGTGTTGAGGTTATGGCCAGTCATGTAGGGACCTCTGCAGGAAGACAAACACCTAGGCCTCTGCTCCTACCCCACATCATGCACACATATGTACCACCTCCATCACCTCCAATGAATGCTAACTCAGAATCCTTTTCCACGAACACTACACACAGACTCAGGCTTCTGCTGAATGCCTTACCCCAGACAGCCAACTCCTCTCAATCCACTGGCACATGAAATGTTGCCCCTCGGTCACTCTTGCACTAGAAGGCTCTTATTGAAGAGCTGCTCCATTTGCAATGAACTTCTTTGCCTTAACAGTACTAAAATACAAATAAAACACAAATACACATAGCTGCACAACTTAGTCTGCAAGAAGAAAATGCTTTGCAAATTATGTATTGATGCCCCTTTCGGTCAATTTTTGTGTTGTTGGAAATTAACTTCTTTTCTTCCTGATGGATGGATTTCATTCCTTTATTTCTTTCAAAAGTGCTCTTTTTCCCTGTGACTTGGCTTCTGAGCAACAAGACTAAACTCATGCAGAGATCAGTTACTCCAGCCACCTCCCCAGCTTCTCCCTGCCTCATCTCTGGCTTCATGGACAGAACTCACTATCATAGAGGCTTTGAGAAAATGCCTCTAAGGGCCTTGCAGCAAGCTGTTCTTTCATAGCTGCAAACCTAAACAGCACTTTAGAACCATCAGCCAAATTTTACCCTTTTCTGTAACCTTTTCTTTTACCACAGTGCTGAATCCTTATAAGCACAGGCCCTCAGGATCCCAGATAACTAATCGACAGGATTTATTCTTTTAATGAGAGACAGGATCGACTTCTGAAAATGGAAGCACAGAGATTTGAAGGCAAATAAAAAAGCCTGCTAAAAAAAATACCTTGTGAGTCACCTAGTAGAAAACATTCATATGTTAGTGGTAGGATCCTAACAACTTTGACCTTTTTTTTCTTTTTTTAAATGCACTCTAGCTTCAATTCTTTACCCAACAATTCTTGGGCCTCATTTTATTTCATGATGAGATTTAGTCATCAAAGCCAGCTGGCCCTCTGAATATTTTTTTGGTGTCAAATAGGATCACTGGCAAGGATAAAACACTTATTTTTTTTCTACTAACCTCATAAAATGCATATTTCTTGTGCCTATCATAAGTTTTTATTCATATCTGTAAGTTCACACTCACAATAGGACCATCAGTAATTTTATTTCTTTAAGGGACTGTTAGATAAAGAAAGCAAGCCATACATTGCATACAGTATATCAAGTGCTCATTTTTAAAATGTACAGAGAAAAAATTACAATAGAGACAAACATAAAGGTATAAAAGCCTAGGGTTTCTCTCCATACCAAAATCTCATTCCAACCTCCTGCCAAATGCATCAGAACCACTGCATTATCAAAGAGACCTGTCTCGGCTGCTGGCTGTGACCATCAAAGCAGAGCCCCTGTGGCCTTCATTTTCATGAGGTTTGCTGGGCTGCTAAGCATGAAGGCTCCACTCCACTCACATCCCAACAGATGCAGGGTTCCAGAGTTAGCACTGGAGAAGTCCCAAGGCATGTCACCTCCAATTCATCAACACGCAGTCCTAGATCCTAAACATTCTCATACTTAATAAAGACAGGAATGAAAGGCAAGAGAGTATAGGGCGAGGGAAACATTTTGGAGAAACTGACTTGATAATGTTTTAGGCAAATTCTGATCCTGGATCTTTCCAGGCCAACTGTGGGTGGAGAGTCAAGTCTTTGGTGGTGTTGTAAGTAATGCTAGGGCCCATGGCAACAGCTGCTCTGGCCAAAGCCTATATTAATTCACCTCTCACACAGGAGAAATAATCTTAAAAAGAAACAAAGGCTCAACTGATGTAAAAACTGCTTTTTCCCCTTTGTCATGTTTTCCTTTGTCATTTCAACTGGAGATCCTTCGGATTTTTTTTTAGTACTAAAGAAATGACATCTAATATTGCTGCTTGGAAAGGGAAAGACTATGTCACAACGGGAGGAGGCGCTTCATAAACATGCTGCATACATTCCATTTTCTATACATAACCAAAGGATATTATTTAGTGCTATTACAATAAATCTGTTACAGATCTTGCCAACAGTAGAAAATGGAGTGAGAAAAAAGACGACTGGTTTTTAATACAAAGGAAAAACTGCCTTCTTGGGTGTTAATTTACATATTCAACCCCTCTCAATGACATCCTCAGGCCCCAGGCAATAGATGGTAAAAAGCTGATTAAAGCAGAACATCCTCTAAACACAATACATCCACGTCTTAACACTTTGTATTAACTGACAGCTATGGTGACCAAACATCACGATGTACCTATGATGAGTCACAAAGAGTTCTCTGAGGAAGCACTACTAATCAGAATCCCTGTGGACCTGCTTTTGTGAAAATACAACGGCCTATGATTTCCAATCTCAGTTTCTTTGAAGTTAAGTAAGAATGAAGACCCTTGTGAAGAGTAGAATCCTACACTTTTACGATATTTCTCTATATTTTATAGTTATCATAACCCACTTACATGGCCACAAATGCCTTTCTAATGACTAATTTTGAGGCTTTTCCAAAATAGTCTATGAATTTCCAAAGAACTAGAAACTTCTGATACACCTATTTCATGAGTTTATAAAATCTACAGGTACAATTTCATTAAATTTCATAATTCCCATAAACTAGTGCAATCGCTATAAAGAGGTTTGGGAGCAAACACAATGGCTATGTCAGCAACCACTTTCATCCCTGGGGTAGGAAGGCAGGAGTGCCTAGTTGAGTGTGAGCTCAGGAGTTCACAGTGATCAGCATGCCAAGGGACAAGTATGTGCTTTATATCTCTTACACTGGGCTACAGAACACAGAAGTTAATGCAATAAGTCAATAATATGAAAAACCTCTTGACATATTTAAGTACACACTGCAATAGAGTTTCCTTAAAAATAGTTAATTCATTCAGATCTTGATCTGGCACATTTTATATAAGTCTGCTTTCCACTACCTTTCTATTCCTAACTCTAACATCCCAAATCTCGAGTGGATATCAGCTGTATTTCAATGTGAACTTCCACAGTGTTAAGCACACGTTATGTGCCTAGATTTGTGCTACATTTAGGATAATTAGGATCAGGGTAGAGGAAAGTTTATCCAATGTGATGGTTATAAGCTTTTTCTTTAGGGAGACATCTTTGATAGGTATGAAATACTTGCAAATATGAAACAGGTCAGAAAAAAGAAACTGACTAAAAGAGAATCCAGTGTCCACCTAGGGATTACAGTCACTCAGTGCCACTAGCAGCTGTGAGGTGGAATGGTTAATGTTCGCTGTAGGTCCTACACACCTTACTGTGTTTCCGGAAACATTATAGTCTCACCCAAAACCCTGACACACCAGGCCCAAGTCAACTACGGAATCACGCTCTGGCCAAACAATGAGAAAAAGATTGTCATTCAAGACACTTAATACCTCAAAGTTAATACCAAATGCAGTCAAATGACACAGATTTCTCTCTGCATCCAGCTGCTCTCCACCCCATCCCTGGTTTCCAACAGAGGAGGAGGAGGGACCAAAAACCACTCCACTCATAAAACCACACTCCAGATGCAGATTAGGTAGGGTTCAACAAGATGATTTATATTCTTCTAATGAGAGGCCTGAATGACAACCACAGAAAATATTAAATGAAAATGAAATTACACAGATGTGAAATACTTTCATGGATAAAGTGAGTTTTAGTTCCTGTTTTTCTTTTCTATATTACATTCTTGCTTCAACTAGGCCCAGTGCCAGGAGGAAATCAGTGTTAGAGACCATTCACATGAAGTTGTCTATTAGCATAAGTCATCAGTGTTCTGCCACTGAATTGATATCTACAGGTAGAGAAACTAGTGGCTGTAGGAATGGCCTCAATGGTGTTCCTGAGTCACAGCAGGCAATCCACTCTGAACAAGTATATCTGCTGCCTTAACACCAGTTTACTCCACCCTCCACATGTGACCCCACCTTTCATGGACCCAAGCTTTCCTTTCAATCACCTGAGCACCCTTAGAACCTCAGACACCACTTCCCTACAGCAGGCTTCACAGAACCACCAGGAGGTATGTGAAGGCTCACCTGAACAGGCCAGAGGATCACATGGGTGACATCCCAAGAAAAACCCCATCTCTCCACCACCACCAGAAAGAACCTCATCAGCAATTTGTCTTACCTCATGCTCTAGTCATTACCCAGAGAACAAAGGAAACCAGCAAAAAACAGGCCTTTAAAAATAATTTCTACAAATGGCTTCACTAAGTCTCTAAGGGCCTGGCCCAAGGTGAGAGCATGACCACTATAGCAATCGCATTTCTCGTGTTTGATCCCTGAGAGTGATCAGCAAACATGCCCTAATGTAGATGTCACTCACCAATGCAGGCATGGACCCTCACGGACAGCTGTGTCCTCAGGATGATGCTGTGCTTCTTGCCCCGCCTGAGGGAGAAAGGAGAAAAATGACGAAGTGTCAGAGGAGTCAGCAAAGATACCTTCAATGCTGTCAATCAACATGAAGTTTCTGACACATCCACCCAAAAGACGCTTTCAATAAGCAGGAACCTAAACAGAGCAAGAAACTATCCTGAAATAATGTAACTTCACTGAGCTTCAAGAAAACAAAATAAGAAAAGTCTGACTTTGTTGAATTGGCACATACGTTTTATTGCCAAGACCCATCAACTAGTTCCAGCCACAGAGTTTGCTGGTAGTCACGACTGACCATGTTGGGAAAATTTTTAAATGTGGGCCTGTGAAGTGAAATGCCTGGAATGTAACAACACAATCTGCTTGACCATTCCCAGGGCTATTTTTATTATTTTTATATAGGAAATGGGAACACATCTTAGGGCAACTGGAAAGAGCTGTTCTGCTGTGCATTAATTCAAGGCTGTTGTGGCTTTTTTCTCATATTCGCACAGAAAGACAGGAGTCAATCAAAGAATGTTTATAACCTCTTTATTATCAACAATGCAAATTTACGCCACTTTGCTTCCTTCTCACATCATTTCTCCGCACCCCGCACCCCGCTGGTACCGGCAATCGAACTCACGACCTCGTGCTTGCCAGGCAGGCACCATGCCGCTGAGCTAAATCCCCAGCTCACTTCATTTCTCAAGAGAAAGTAAAAGAAGGGACCTTTCCGATTCTACTCCTGCTAGGGTCCAGCTTCCTGCAGAGGACTGAAGCATGGAGCAGTTGGTAGGAGAGAGGAAGCGTGAGTCCCAGGTATGTGCAGATAACAAGGGCTTTGAAGTTTAGATACACAGGGAAGCCAGGAAACAAAGGTTAAACACCGCCAGGTACCAGCACGGCAGCAGGCAGCGTGGTGGCTCTCTCTCTGGCTGGATTCCCTTTCCCATCCTCCTCTGCCTAACAAGGGTTAATGTGTAGCAGAATCTGGCAGTGCCTTCCTGCTTTCTGGTCTTGCAGTTGTATTAGAAGGAAGGAGACACAGAGCTCACCAAGGCTCATTGTAAATACTGCAGTTATGAATTCACAATAATAACTGTGTCAATTATGTACTGTTCTTGAGACAAAGTTAAAGGAGCATGTGTGATTTAAAGCAGTTTTTTTTTAATTCTTTTAAAGGAAAAAGGAAACCAGTTGCAAAGTCCTAGAAAAGTAAGCAGCAACCTCCAAACCAGCAGGTGCTTGTGGGTGGAGAATCTACACTCAGACTCCCTTCAAATTGCAATGAAGATCTAAATAGTGGAGGTCAGTGTCCCTAGAGGGGCTATATTGCTTCTAACAGAGACTTCAGTTTTCCTTTTGTTTGTTTTACATGCATGTGCCAGGCATTAGTCCCAAAAAGATTAAAACAAATATATAACACCTGACCTATCTGCAAAAGACAATTTTGAGATTTTTATAAGCAAAGAGTTCTGCAAAATTTTACTTCTCACAAAAAAAATCTTTCTTACAAACACCAATGACACTTTCAACTCTTATGATCATACTATGAAGAAAATTACAATTAAGCATGTTGAATTTAATTTAACTGCTTTTCATTTGACTTGCCAAGGAAGGTCTTGGGGAGTGGGGGCAGCAGCCATCAAGGGTGTGATCATACCTAGAGATAGGTGGGGACCACACTGGAAGTAGAAAAGCAATATAGCCCCTCTGGGGACCCACCCTATTATTAGAAGCAGAAATTTGGTCCTCTAACCTTGAGAGGTATCTGTAATTCACATCATCAGCAGTTATAAGTCAGCAGTAAACATCCTATGAACAGCAGATAAAGTATGTGTTATGGAGGCCCAGGGAGGAAAGTATGAGATGGCATGAGAGAAAGTGCTTCTAAATGTCCCAACTTCTTCTCAGAGAGGGTCCACTGACCCCCACTATTTAGATCTTCAAACAATTGCACAGTTGCATCCAAAGTGATGCTTGTATTCCCACAAAACTCTCTGCTCCAGCAGTAAGCATGCAGGGCAGCCATCCTGAAATTCCAAGCCCTTGAATAAAATTGAGATGGCATTTCTAAGTAAGTCACAGAAGGCCTGCCATTCTGAAGGGGTCATCTTGTCTGTAACTGTGTGCTGAGAAACCAGGCAGTAAGTTCAGTTACACTAAACCCTGGTGGAATTTAAGACAGCACAAAACAAAAAAGCCTATTTTTTCAGTTATTTTTCCATTTCTATTTCTTCTGCTTCAATATTCTATGTCCATTCTTTTCTGCCCTTATATACTAAATCCTACCCTTTAAAAAACCTGGGTTGAACAGGGAGCCAAGGGCCATGAAGGTAGGTTAGTGTTGTAGTCAGTTTACATGGGAAAAGATTTACTACAGGACACATAATGTATAGGATTATTTTATAATATTCACTCAAAGAGTTAAATGCAGGAGTGTGGAAGATCTGTCCACACTAGAGACCCAAAGAATCCAGCGGAGGGCCTGGGTCTCACAGCAGTGTCCCTCACAAGTCCAGCTGAAGACCTAGAGCCCATGTCAGTATCCTCCACAAGTCCAACTGGAGGCCTTGAGCCCACAACAATGTCTCATACAAGTCTGTATCAAGGATCTGCTGGGAAGGCCCAAAGGTCAGTGGTAGAAACTAGAAAGTCTGTGCCAGGGGAATGAAGGATCTGTGCCAAGCCAGGAAAGCTGAGGGATCTGCCCTGGAGCCAGGAAGTGATGCTCAAAGTAAGGACCAGAGCTCCCCGCAAAAGTACCACAGCCATCCTCAGCGACAGCAAGGTCTCAAACCCCTCCAACAGTAAGAACAGCCAAGTTGACGTCATGAAAGCCAGAATAACAAGCTTCTCCAGGAGAATCAACAGCATACCATCTTCCCCTCCAACTCTGCACCAGCAGGATGAAGGATCTTTACAAGCAGGCTGAGGGTCTGCACTGGAGCCAGGAAGCAATACTCAGAGAACCCGAGCTCCCCTAAAGAGAACCATAGGTATCCTCAGGTGGGCTTTCCACACCCAGCACCACGCTGATTCAGTTCAGTTGGGTGTTACAAGTTGACCATTATTTAATGCACCACAGTTAGCACGAGGAGGCCAGCAATGAGGTCCCTCCCAGGGCTTCTATACAAAGGCAGGAACCAGCCAAGGCCTTAGAAGGGATTAAAAAATAAAGGATTCCAGTTTTCAGGGAACTGGTACAACCACAATAGTGAAACCTAATGAAAAGGCACATAAAAAAACTAAGATGTGCAAATCTAAAAAATTCTTGGCAAACCAAAAGATGCAAGATGCAAAAATAATACCACAGGACTGTTAACAATTGAGATCTAAAATGCCACCCCTCCAAGGCTCATTGTGTTGGAGGCTTGGTTACCAGCTCATGAGTTTCTGGGAAATGATTGGATCCTGAGGACTCTAACTTCATCAGTGGATCAACCCATTGATGGATTCATAATTTGATGACTTTTTTGTGGTCGTAACGAACCCTGGGCCTCAAGTGTGCTTGGCAAGTGCCCTACCACAGAGTTCATCCCCATCCCTTAATAGCATTATTGCAAGGTGACAGAAATAGGAGTTAGGGCCTTAGTTGAAGGAAGTAGGGCATGGAGGGATGCCATTGAAGACTACATCTTGTTCCCAGTTTCTTCCTTTCTGATTCTCTTATTTTCTGCTTCCAGCTACCATGAGGTGAACAGCTATACCCCACTATACCATTCTGTCATGATGTTCTGTCTCACCACTCGTCCAAAAACAATGAAGCCAGCCAACCATGGGTTGAAGCCTCTGAAATTGTGAGTCAAAATAAACCATCCTTCCTATGTTTTTCTCAGGTGCTGTGTTAGTCACTTTTTTCTCATTGCTGAGACAAAATACCCAATGTCCAAGGTTAACAAAGGAAAGGTTTATTTAGCTCACAGGTTTTAGAGGTTTCAGTCCATAATCAGCTGGCTTTAAGGCAGGGTGGTGTGGCAGAGGGGCAACTGTTCACAGTGGCAGAAGGCAGCAAAAGCAAGGAGAGACAGACAGCAGGGACAAGTCTCTTTCTGTCCCTTATATCGTATGCAGGCTACCTGCCCTAAGGCAGGTGTAGCACTCATACCCTTAATCCCAGCATTGGACCATGAATAAATCACAAACTCTAGATTCAGCCAGCTGTGAAAAGCCCTCCCTCTATTACTGCATGAAACTTTGGGGGGACATCCAGACACAGACCATAACAGGTACTTTGTCATAATGACAAAAAGTTGACACAAGAACCAAGTAAAGTTCATCCTAAGTATTCAAGAATAATGACAGGAAGTGAATATCCCATGCACATACCTAATTTTTTTAAGATGGATACAAGTAGACAGTGGACATTAATTATAAGCTCCCTTTAGATCTGACAGCTTCCCTCCCTCTACCATTATATTTTGTAATTGGAAACTTCACACATACTAGAGGAAGTTTGATTGTTATGTTTTTTATTTGTTTTTACAAACATCCACCTCAACACCATCACTGATTCTAAGTCTTTTTGCTTTT
Organism: Chinchilla lanigera; assembly: GCF_000276665.1. Lineage (NCBI taxonomy): Eukaryota > Metazoa > Chordata > Mammalia > Rodentia > Chinchillidae > Chinchilla > Chinchilla lanigera. The sequence continues at coordinate 22,889,285 of NW_004955402.1, read as the reverse complement.
TGGCTTCTGTGAGGGAAATAATCATATCATCTCTCTTAGAAACAATTTTACCAATAAATATGTCCATTGCTTCTATTTTATGGCTACAACTCTTAAAGGAAAATTAAACAATCATATTATTTGGGATAATTGTCTTCAATGAGATGCCATGTCAGCTTGGATTCTGAAAGTAATAATCGTAATAGTTAACGTTTATGGAATGTTTATCATGTGCCAGATGAGTACTTTATACAGACTTAGTCTTCACAAAATTCCTGAGATAGATAATATTGTGGTCATTTTAAAGATACGAAAACTGAGGCCTAGAAAAATCAAACATGGTTGAAGTCATAAAAAGTGACAGAGTCTAGACTCAACTCAGGAAGTCTGACCCCAGAGACTACGCTCCTGTCCCCTCCCTATAGCTGCCTTTCTTCATGCCTTCATTCTACCCATTTACTGATGCCCATTATGGACTGGATAGGCACAAAAACATGCTGCATTAAGACAGGAACACAAATCCTATCTGCAGTTGTAGTCTACTGGTTGTCCTATAGATTTCAAACTCCAGACTACAGCATCAGTTCCTACCTAAATTTCCAGCCTTCTGGAAGTCTCACACCTGCCCCTCTCAAAAAATGCACAAGCCAATTCTTAAAAATAAATCTACTTCTAGATTGACAGGTTAGATTGACTGATCAACAGGTGCATACATACCTACTGGTTCTGTTTCTCTGGAGAACCCCAATACAAACTTTGATATGCGACTTTGTGGAAATGCAATCAGTGGGAAGCTGTCACTGGGCACCCACTGCAAGTACTCTTGTGGTCTGTGCTCCCCAAGAGTGACCTCCAGGAGTGGTTTCATAGCGGCCCCACCTCCAGGCCACCCTTGTGCAGCAGACTGAAGTGTTCCCACTGGCAGAATCCAATGACCCAGTGACAAAGGCAATTCAGTGTGACCTGAAACTCCCCAGAGAGAACCAGATTCCTCTCTTATCAGCACAGCCACAGCCAGGGAACCATTGCCAGCTCCTGAGTTCAGCTACTCTCTATCTGCAGCTCACACCCAAGGCCAACGCCACTCCAGTGACAGAACTATCTAAAACAGATGCACAATTCAAGGAGATTCCAATCACAGCACTTGTGCCAGGGACATGCTGTGGCTATCGCTAAACTTCCCACAACCCCCTGGCTTCTCGGAAAATGTAAGTTTCTCCTACAGTGTTGCCTATGACCTTGGGGTAAAAAAATCTGGTTTAGCACTTTCACAATGGGGTCATAACTGCATGCCTTTCTGCCAGGCAGCTTGAACCACCAGTGGTACATGCATGACTGTCCTATCAGCCACCTTTTTATTAATTTTATTAGCAAAGAACAATAAAAGTGATTAGATCCATTTGTACCAGCAGTGGTACATACATGTACCACCAGTGAGCAAGCCAGTGGAAATGTGTTAACCAGTGAGAGCTCAGAGAAACCTCTACTGCCATTCTATCCCTGTCTCTCAAGGGCACATTTTTGCAATAATATTGTGATAAAAGCAAAAGCAAGACCCTATCACAACAGGAGCCAGGATTTATGTGGCTGTGAGAGGGACAGAACCAAAGGCTTGATCCCTTTCTGTAGCAACAAACAGTAGACTTGACCTCCCACCCACCCCATTTACTTCTCCAATCACACCAGAAGTAACCTATTACTTTAGGCAAGGGCAGAAATATGTGTTAAACCATCCTGCAGAAACAGGGACTGGGGCCCCCTCAGCAGTTGTCCCAGAATAAAAAAGTCTTGGTTAGCTTTGAGAGCTGTAAAATCCAACCAGCACTCTGCCTCAGGGATAAAGGGATGAAGGAGGATTTGAACCACTCATTAGCCAGTAAAAGGATAGTGCTTGCTAAAATTAATTTGTTCAGAAGCATAAAGTCCAAGTGATAGAGCCAGCTACCATTACATCCATCTCCAGATAGTCTGGTCTTTCCTAATAGACTATGGTGGTAGAAAATAGACTCTGGGGGCTGGGGATTTAGCTCAGCGGCAAAAGCGCCTGCCTGGCAAGCGCAAGGTCGTGAGTTCGGTTCCCAGTACCAGAGAAAAACCAAAAAAAAAAAAAAAAAAAGAAAATAGACTCTGATGCCACTTGTGTGATCTTCGACACATTACTTAACCTCTCTAAGCCTCAGCTTCCTTGTCCGCAAAATGGGATAACAATATCTACTTCTTCCTGGGGGCTGAAGATTCAGTCAATGCAACTAACAGGGTAGTGACACACCTGGCATTTGATAAACACCAGACATTAGGCAATATTCTTGTCAATAATGGTATAGTGTGTGGTTCTTTCAGCCACTTCTTCCTCTTTCCCATTTCTGTCTCTATGTCTGGCTCTCCTCTGTTCCTCTGTACATGTGCCTCTTCATTTTGGTCTGCCTTTACTCATCCTTCCAACTTCGCTCATCTTTCCCTTTCTCTTTCCTTTTATTTTCATTTCTCTATGTACTGAGAACTGAGGGATCTACAGTAATGATCTATTCGTTACTGATACTCTTACCTGTTCCTCAAAACCCAAAGGATGGAACATTTGAACTTTCTCAGTAGATTCTACTAATGTTTGTCCCTCCTGTGGGCAGCCTCAGATGTACTGGTTTCTGAAGCCTGAGTCACTTGACATATCTGCAAGGAATAAGAATCCCTAGATGCACAGAGGACCCTGGGGAAGTGCCCTATGGTACATGTCATGGGACCCAACAAAGCAATGAAGCCTGTGCACTTCAGCTCTGCCTTCTTCTCAGAGAGGCTCCCAGCACACCCCACTGTCTCTTTCCACTGTCCCTACATCTGCAATGTCCTTTCAGCCCTGAAATTAGGACTTCTCTGTGCACCCACTAAACCTCTGTCACCAGCTCAGCATCTCTCTTCCATGGTTATTCCTTAATATAGTTTTAAGCTTTGATAAAACACAATTTAAAGATCATGACATCCACCTATTTGAGTATATAGCTCACCAATTACTGATATATTTACAGAGTTATACAGCCATCACCACAATCTAATTTTGTTTTTGTTTGTTCATTTGTTTTTTTGAGACAGGGTCTCACTATTCAGTGCGGGCTGCCTCAGACTCACAGTGATCTTCCTGCCACAGCCTCCTGAGTGCTGGGATTACAGGTGTGCACCACCAGGCCTGGCTTATCACAGTCTAATTTTTGAACTAGTTCACCATCCATCAAAGAAACCACAGGTGCATCTGCAGACTCTCCTGTTCCCACACCCTACCCTACGCAGCCACCAGTTTACTTTGTCTCTGTAGATTCATCTTTCCTGAACATTTCATTTAAATGGAATTATATAGTGTGTCACCTGTTTTGTCTGGTTTCTTTCGCTTAGTTCAATGTTTTTAAGGCTCATCCATGTTGTGACATATGTCCATACTTTATTTCTTTCATTGCTGAATAATATTCACCTTTACAAACACTACATGTCTGCTTCCTCCATCCCTTAGCTGATGGACACTGGCATTACTTCCACTTTGAGGCTGTTATAAATACTACCAATTTTTATAAAGGCAAATGTTTTCTCTCTTCAGTATATATGTAGAAGTACAAATGCGGGACTATACAGTAATTCTTTTTTCAACACTTTAAGAAATCATGAGAGGGCTGGGGATTTATCTCAGGGGCACAACGCCTGCCTGGCAAGCGCAAGGTCGTGAGTTCGATTCCCGGTACTGGAAGAAAAAAAAAAAAAAGAAATCAGCAGACTATTTTCCAAAGTGGTTGCACTTCTTTATATCCTCACCAGCTGTGTCTGAGGGCTCCAATGTCTCCCCATCCCTTTCAACACGTCTTGTCATTTTGACCCTAGACATCCAAGAAGGTGTGGAATGGCAACTCACTGTGCATTTTATGTAAATTTCCCTTACAAGTTACGATGTTGAACATCATTTCATGTGCTTATTGGCCGTTTGCCTATTTTTGTTTGGAGAAATGTATATTCAAAACTTTTCTTCCTTTTTTAATTGGTTTATCTTTTTATTATTGAGTTGCAAGCAGTCTTTATACCTCCTGGATATGATTCCTTTAACAGATATATAACACAGATATTTGCTCCCACACCCTGGCTTATGTTTTCACTTTATTATGTCTTTTGAGATGAAATTTTTTTAAATTTTGTTCTTATTTTGTTTTTTCACAGCATGAAATTGAACCCAGGGCCTTCACATTGAGTTACATCTCCAGCCCTTTTTTATTTTGATATGGCATTGCAGTAAGTCTCACAGTTGCCCAGGTTGGATTCTAAGTTGCCACCCTCCTGCCTCAGCATCCCAGAGCACTGGAATTACAAGCATGCACCAACATGCCTGGCTAAAACTTTAATGTTTATGAAGTCTAATTTGGTTTTTCTTTTGTTACTTGTGCTTTTGTTATCCCATCTAAGAGACTATTGCTTGATCCAAGCTTATGGAAACTAACGCCTGTCTTCTTCTAAGACTTTTATAGTTGTGGAGCTTACATTTTGGTCTGTGACCCATATTTAGTTCATTTCTGTGTATGTTGTGAGGTCTCCAACATTCTATCTCAGATTCTTTGCCTTCACACTCAGGTCTCCTTTTGTTCAACCCAGCCACAGTTCCCTAGCAATCCTGCAGCCTCCTCCTCATCCCCTCTATTCTTCTATTTCTACTCTATCAAGGACACCCTCAATCTCTGCCTTGCCATATCCCTGACTTTGTGATCTGGTGTCTTCAACTGTTCATTCTCTGAAATCTCTAACCTTGCTGAGCCAACCACTCTTGGTTACCTACCAGTTATTGTATACCCTTTCTGCATTATAAAAAGAACACAATTTTTTTGGGGGGGTGACAATGTACATTTCCCCATATGGCTCAGCTCTTATCAGTGAGGTGTAGGTGGAAATTGCTGGTGGAACGTCTGGAAAGCTCTATAAAGAGTGCAAATTCTGCCAGGACCAACATTTATTCTTCATCCTTCCCATCAGAGATGGGGCCACTAGCTCATAGCAATGGAGGGAAAAGACTGGCTGAACACAAGCCCACAGTGCACCACGTGCACATAGCCTGAGTACTGGCCAATCACATGTGAGTACAAGTCAGGTGCACAAGGAATAGGCGTGCATTCCCTTTGTCCCTTTCTTTCTTCCTAGGAGCTGGGATACAGGTAAGATGTTAAGAACTAAAGCTACTACCATAGACTCAGAGTTGGGATCCTCATTTTGAGTATGCAACAGTTCCTCAAAGAGGAACCAAAGAGGACTACCTACATTTTGGACTCCTGTACAAGAAATAAACCTATTCTAATTGCTACATTTTGGGATTTCTTGGTTTGCAAAGAGAAAACTGTGCCCTAACCAATACATGCCTTCCTGCCTTGATGTGATGCCAAAGGGAGGAGTAGCCATAATGTGACTAGGACAATGCATGGAAGATAAGAGCCAGACCCTAAGGATGGCAGAACAGAAAGATAGATAACCCTGGGTTCTTGGAAGTATCATGAAATCAACATATGTCCTTGAAACTACCTAATCATCCACTATGTTTTTAGAGTGGTTTTAGGCTTACAAACAAAAAAATTTATGGTAAGTAAAGACACTTCCCATGGACCCTCTCAGCCCCTTCACACACAGTTTTACTCACTAACATCCTGTATTAGTGTGGTTACATTTATTACAATTGATGAACCAATTATTAAGCTCACAGTTTATATTAGGGGTCACCTACATTAAACAGATCTCAGAAATGGATGATGTTCTATATCTCACAATATAACAAGATACATTCCCTAAAAAACCCGTGATCCACCTCTTTGTCTGTTCCTATTCATCCTTGCCCCCTTCTCTGATCTCTGGCAACCATTGATCTTTTTACTGTCTCCATATTTTTGCCTTGCTCAGAAAGCCCTATGATTGGAATTACATAGTATATAGCTTTTCCACAGTTCACAATTTGGATTTCTTTCCTCCATGTCTTTTCTAGCACAATTGCTTGTTTCCTTTCATCACTGAAAAACAAGTCCTCATCTTGTGGATATGCTACAGTTTATTCACCTACTGAAGGATATTTTGGTTGCTTCCAAGTTTTAGCAATTAGGAGTACTGCTGCTATAAACATCCATGTACAAGTTTTTGTGTGGATGTAAGTTTTCAACTCATTTGGTTTCATAACCAGGAGCCTGATTCCTGAATCATAAAGTAAATCTGTTTCACTTTGTAAGAAATGACCACACTGTCTTCCCAAGCACCTGTGTCATTTTGCACCTCCACCATTCTGCATCCTCACCAGCATTTGATGTTGGCAGGGCTTGGAAATTTAGCCATTCTAATTGGTGTATATTGGTGTCTTCTTGTGACTTTGCAATTCCCTAATAATGTATGGTGAGGAGCATCTTTCCATATCTTTATTTTCCATCTGGATATCTTTAGTGAAGTACTCAAATCTTTTCCTCATTTTGTAACCAGGCTTTTTGTTTTATTATTGAGTTCTGGGACTTCTTTGGATATTTTGGATATATGGCCTTTGGCTGACACGTATCTTACAAATATCTTCTGTCTGTGACTTTTCTTGCATCCTCTTAATATCCTCTTCTTTCATGATAAAAATATACGTACAAAAAATTTAAGCCATTATTACCTGCGTTCTTTGTTACAGGCTGCCAACCTCAACTACTTACTGAAGTAGAGAGCTTGGTTATGGTGTCACTGAGTCACCCAGATGCTGCCACCTGGGTAACTGCAGGACCTGGCCTCTACTGCCAGATCCGGTCATATCACCTCACACGGAAGCTGTCCCTCAAGGATGAGATATCCAAACTCAGTAGCTCCGTTCTCTAAGGAATCTCTCAAACTCTCTAGTCCTTGACACATCTCACTGGGGTCCCAAGCCAACATTCCTCCCAGGCCACCCCACACCTTGACTGTGGCTTTCCATAACCTCACATTAACTTGTACAAATACCTCCCCCAGAAATGTTCCCACTCCACAGCTTTGCTGCTTCTCTAAGTGGTCCCCAGGTGCATAACCTTCACCTAATATCACATGCCCACTCCACCCTCCCACTTCCCTCTACATGAGCTAGGACCTCGGCTCCAATCCCCTCTCCTCCTCCCACCAATCCAGGTCCCAGTCCTCAGCCACCAGATTTATGCTCATTAGGTCACTCCCTTCTCACCTCCCATTCTCAGTGGGCACATCTGACTTGCACCTGCTCCGTGCTCTCCCCAGTCCCAATCCCACTCCCCTGCTTTCCCATCCATGCCTTACTGGACACCTCTCATTACTTAAGGAGTTCCCAGAGGGCCCCCTCTTTGAAGGTCATTTCTTTGACTCCAACCCATACCTGGCAGCCCAGCTCAGTCCCTCACTTCTGCCTGGTGCTGTCTCTGTCCAGTCTGACATGTGGACATACTGAGAGCCTTCCTGAGTCCACCGCACATTCGGCATGGAGCTCACTCATTCTTTCTGGCACCCAGCAGCTTGGCCAGAGCCTCCATCTCCCTTATACAGTATATTGGTTTGCAACTGCTGCTGCACATTGGATTCACCCGGGAGGGAGCATGAACAACCCTGCTGCCTGGGCTCACCCCTATGCTCTGATTTCGTAGACCTCAGGCTGTACGTGGAAAGGGGAGTTTTTGAAGTCTCTCAGGTGGCTGCAATATTCCCCAAGATTGAGAATCCATGCTATAAGTCCCTAACCAAATCCATTCACCTGAGACAGATCTTTCAAAACCAAGATTCTCAGTTCCCACTCCAAACTTTCTGAAGCCATAACCTTAGCATTTAGGTTAGGTTTCTAAGCAGCTTCCTTGTAAAGTAGTCTAAGGCAGGTGGCCTAACATGCCCAGAACTGGTATGCAGAGGCTCTGGGTCACCCCAGGCAGCACTGTACTGAGCTCACCCCAACAGCTCCCGTTGAAAGGACCAGCTTCTCTCTCTACATTACCCAGGGAAGGTGTTGGTGGTCTGCATGTGGGGCCTCACACAGCATGTAGAATCCTGAAGACCCCACATACTCTTTAACAATTTGCCACAAGCCCCCCTATGAACATGCCTGCACCCTCAGATGACCCTAACTAGCTTTCCAGCCACTAGAAGAATCTCTCTTCTAATGTAGAGCTTGTGTTGGTTGCCTGCTTTGGTTCAGTCTTTCAGGTTCAGCTGGCTTTCAGACAGGTTCAAAGACAATATCCCATCTACCAATCCTAAAGGTCAAGGAAACCCAGACAAATATGTGACCAGATATGGTTAACTTTTATAGTAGATCCTTAGAAGAGGTAACTACTCTTCAACCTTGACATTTAAAGAGCAAAGACCTCTTTCAGAATCTTGGGGAAGATATTAAAAAGCTGCTCCACTCACTCACCCACAAACAATGCAGAAACCTCAGGCATTTGTGAACCCCACACACATGGATCTTGGCCCAAGAGAGCCACAGAAGTTAGATGTCTGAGAGTCAAATCACAGTGGACCCCAAACTCCTGCATTCCTCTAAGCAAATCCATTGCAAAGCTGTCAGGAGGCAGCATACCCACCCTCCCAAGCCAGCTTCCTCCCAGGCTTCGTGGCTATATATCCATCCATCCTTGGTTTCTGAGCCACCAGCCACACACCAGCATGGGGGTCCACAGGTGGGAGGATCCCCGGTCCCCGAAGCAGAGAGGCAGATGCAAGAGGTGACCATAACTCTCCAGCACAGGCCTAAAGGGGGTCATGCTGAGAAAAAAGGAGCAACTGGGAATGCATGCAATATGTGTGCAATACTGCCTACACACTGTCCCTGAAACACTGTGCATTTCAGGCCCGCTCCTGCCTCAAGCCATGTCCCCCAAACACATCTCTTCCACCCACCCAAAACACTATTTCCCTTCAGCGTATACTTAAAAGCCACTTTCTCCACGGCAGATTTCTGCGGAATGCAGCTTGTACTGGTTTCCTTCCAGAGGCCCTGGAGGTGGTGATGGACATAAGGGCAGGGGGCTCTGGCCCTGCTCAGCCTGTGGGCAAGAGCCTCTTCCTTAATTTTCCTAACTACAAATCTCAGTGTCTGACCTGCTTAGAATCCTCCAGACTTAAAATCCAGTGACTCCCATTACAATATATCAGGGTCCCAAATTCTGGCTATAATTCTGGCTACGGCTACTATTTTTGAGTGTGTGGGTTCAGTGCTGCCACTAGCTTAATATTTTAGACATATCATCACATTTTACCTGGAAACAACCTGATGAGGCAACGCTATGATTATATTATTTGCATTTGTAAGAAAATTGAGATTCAGAGAGATGAAGTTACATCTGCATGGTCAAACAGACATGGCACTAACCACAAAGCCCATGTCCCTAACCACTGTGCCATGCTGCTCTCCTGAGGCGCCAGAGGCCCTGTATGAACTCCAGCTCATCTAGGGATTAACTAATGTTGTCTTTACTTTATAAATAAACTTTATAAATGTCCTTATTTTATAAATTTTTATCAGAAGTAAACTGGTTTGCCCAAGGTCACACAGTAACAGGGTCAGGAATAATCAGAGGCTTTGAGGCTCCTGTTTCCCCTGCACCACGCTATATTTGCTGATTTTCCTGGCCTTGGAAAGCAGTGAACGGACCTTGCTCTATTTTGTTCACATACTAATTACTTTGTCCTTCCACTTTTGAAGGTCTCTCTTCTCTTCTCCGATTAGCTATATAGCCTCAGTGATAATTCTAAACAAGTGAGTTAATTTTTAGTCTTGGTGTAAAAGAGCAGGGAAACAAACAAGAACAAAGGGACACACTCCTCTAGCAAGGAAACTCACTCACAGCACACCCTATGAAAAAGTACCAGAGTTTCTCATACATCTTCATTAGATGGACACAAAATTACAGATACTTTCCTACAATTTATTCAGAATAATCAAGGACAAGTCTTAACTAGGAAATAATTATATCTTAATTCCCAATAATGGGAGACATGAGTTTACAAGTACAAAGACTTTCCCAAATGTCACACCCTTAGGAAAGGACCTAGGAGGGATCCTCAGTGCAAGTGTCATTGCAAATGTGCCCCGATACCTGCATGGGAAGGGCTCAGCCTGCAGCCACCTGCGAGTCAACACCAAGGGACCTCCCTGTGCCTCCAGTGTTCAACGATGATAACTAATCCAGGACTAGCAGGATTATCCAGAACACCACCACTCTGACTTGTCTCCTGCAATGAGGGTCAGGGACAGACATCCCCCCACACCAGAAAGTCAGTAGAGATGGTTTCTTCACACTCTTCTGAACAAAGTGTGGGTCACTATGATGAACATCATTTCAAAGATATAAAACCTCACTCTGAGTTTGAGACATGTTTGTCTGCCATCTTTTGGGCTACTTCCACTGTTTGCAGTTTTCACGTCTTGAGTACCTTCCCTCTTCTCATATATATATATATATATATATATATATATATATATATATATATATTATTTCCATTCTTATTGGGGTACAGAAATGGGACCCAGAATCTATCTCTCAGCTGGACCCAAATCCAGGTGAGGCTTCAGAAAGAAACAAAATGAGAAAGCAAGCACTAATATCTACTCTGGCAAGCCTGCTACAGCACTCTGTAGGAACAGCTTTATAGCAAATTCCAGTATCTGGACACCAGTGTTACAGTACAAGCTGTAGCATCACTGATGGGTGATAGCAGCAGAAGTGTCTTCCTGAAGCCACTCTGCAGCATTGCTGGGTGTTATTTACACTGGAGACGGAGTTTCAGACCAGGACTGATATCTTTGCTCAAACCAACCTCACATCATTGTACTTGCTGCATAGAAACTGAAATGCTTTCGCCCAGAAGCTTCTGCGGTGGCAAAGGCGTGCACACCTGGGAATCAGTCACACTCATGCTCAAACCTGGTTCCCCATCTGCTCTGCCACCCTAGATGTGCTCTTTAATTCTGATGCTCACTTTTCTCTAATGAAAAATGCAGATAATAAAATCCAATTACATGACTATTGCAAAAAGTAACTATTAAACAATGATACTGTAAATAAAGTGTCTAGAACAATGCCTCACATAGTAGATGTTCCCTAAGTGTTATTTTCCTTTTCATTCTATTTTTTATACTGTTATCTAATAGCATTTTTTTTCCTGAGCTGCTATGTCCAAATCATTAAAGTTTTGGTAAGGAAAGAAGACAAAATCAAACAGAGCAAGGTTTTCAAACCCAACACACCATTGGGAACAGCTTTCAAGCGGATAAAGATTTACTTATAACACTCCCGGGGTCATCTTGTTCAGTAAGTCATGATGTTGGCCAATTAGACTGTCACTCAGCCTACATGCTAACATCTTATATAAAGGAGTATCACTGTCAGATAATTGGTAAGAACTATTATAATGGGGTTCACCCAAATCTATCAATCTTAATATCATCAATTTTTTAAATGATGGTGAGTAGAGGCTGGCGTGGCTTGAGAAACCCCTCTCATGTCTGTAGCCTGTGGTGGTTCCCACAGCCTTTTCCCACACACTGATCCTCACACCACTGTGGACACAAGAAGGGTGTCCTCTTGCTGGATCCTGCAAAGGCCTTGGGCTTCTTCATGCTCATGGCCATGCTATGCAAGAATCCATTTTGGGGCTATGCCATTCACATGATGACCAATATCCACTGCATGCCTGTAAGTTGTTAACAACATGCTGGATGCTGGACATTCAGATAAGCATAGGTTAGATTTTGGGGAGTTTGGGCTGGGGATTTAGCTCAGCGGCACAGCGCCTGCCTGGTAAGCGCAAGGTCGTGAGTTCGATTCTTGGTACCAGAGAAAAACCAAAAAAATAAAAAATAAGATTTGGGGGAGTTTTAACAGAACAAAAGAGGAGCTGTTACAAAAACCGTGACAAAATCCAGGAAGCCATTAGGCCCACTGGCATGAGAGAGTTACATGAAACCAACACAAAGAAGGCTCCAATTTGTACCCCTTATTTGAACAACTCATGCACAATCATTACTCAATTAATATTCACCTGGCTACATTTTTTACTTAGACAAAGTAGCTTCAAAAAACTTGGGGGGAGGGGTATGAACACCAAATTAATACAGCTGAGCATTATTTCAGACACATTAGGAAGGCTCTGAAGGTCTAAGGAACAAGGTGATGAAATCAGAAATACACTTGATTCTCATGCATGAGGAACAGAAAGAGAGGGAAGGATACCATAAGGGGCTATTTTAGTAACCAAACAAATATAAGAATTGTCTGATTTTGACTTAACTCATCACAATCAGAAGTATTAAGCAATCTAAATGTAGCTTAAAAACAATTTGATGTTAATTGACATAATTAAAATTATTGTCTCTGCTATAATGAGTAGAAAGGATGATAGAGTATAAAACTATTTACTAGGCCATCTGCCAGTAAAATGAAATATCTAGTAAATTATTGGAAACAATGTTTAAAACCATTGTCAATCCATGAAAATCTGGAAAATATTGATTCAATTGTCATACATACTTGAATTGAAAATAATTCATAAGATAAATACCATGTGCTTGATTAAACTATACCAGAAATGTTTCTAAGACAGGCTCCCTCTCCAAGTACTGTTGTCAAGAAAAGCTCCTCAAAACAGAAAAGGGTCTCTAATCATCCACTATTTACATGGCCCTTCTTGTGTAATTGTGAGTGCAAAGTAGGGCAAAATTACAGTCCAAAGTAGTCAAAGGCCTCAAAGTACCCTAGTTTCCTGAGAAGTGGGGGCCAGGCAGCCGGGACAATGGTGAGTCTTACCCAGCGTCATCCTGGAAGCCTTCCAACTCATCCCGTTGCTCTGCTAGGGTGGCCTCCAGGTCCAAGTAGGTGCCATTGTGGGACAGCTGCAATGCACAATCATCCAGCTGTAAGAGAAAGAGCAGTGTCAGGTTGCTCCTCCAATGGGGACTCCCTATAAACTCCCTTGCATTGCCCTCATGTGTTTTTAAAAGTCAAGCTCTATTCTGAACTGTGAATCATAGCATGAAGAGGCAATATGCTAGCACAAATAGATTGGATATGAATTGGTTACCAAGGGGACAGATATGACATCTACTAAAGGACTAGCATTGTCAGGGCCCAAAAGCCCTGGATGGGGAGGAGAAGCAGTCCTCTGGGCATTTCATCAATGCCACTTTCCACTTTCCACTTGGAGGGGCCTAGAGGAAACTACAAATCTATAAAGTGACAAAATGATGATGCTGGTGTGACTGTGGATTAAGAGTCATGGAGTGTACAAGACAGATTTGGTGAGGAAAATGTGCTGTTTCTTTTGTTGTTTTTTTTTTTTTTTTTTTTTTGGTTTTTCTCCGGTACC
>NW_004955402.1:22832036-22875883 GCF_000276665.1 Chinchilla lanigera | reverse complement strand
TTTTTGGTTTTTCTCCGGTACCGGGAACCGAACTCACGACCTTGCGCTTGCCAGGCAGGCGCTTTTGCCGCTGAGCTAAATCCCCAGCCCCGTGCTGTTTCTTTTGAATGGATGAAAAGCATATTTATTTTATGGTCATACCTGGCACATTACAGATCACAGTTATTCAGTAAACATTTTTTCAGGTGAACTGAAAAATACCATACTCTACCTGAATAGCAACATATCCAAATTACAGCACACCAAAGAGGAAATTAGATTTTTTTGTTGCTAGTCTCCGTTTAAATTTTTATTTAACCAACCTATTTATTTCCGCCCAAGCAATCTTTTAAATATGTAGTCATAGTAAGTCATTTGATTCTCAAATGGACTCTTATGTTCTATTATTAAACCCATTTTACAGATAAGAAAATCAACATGTAGAGAGAGACTAAGTTCCTTGCCCAATGTCAACATTTAGCAAGTGGTGGAGTTAAAATTTGGATTCCAGCAGTTTGATTCAAAGTCATGCTCTCTACCACTATAATCTGCATCCTCTCTATGGACCAACACCCACAAGGAAATTTACAATATCATCATGTTGACAAAATATAGTTTATGTCATATGAGAGTCCTGATGTGACCACATGTTTGGTAATTTCTCTTCCTTTTCCACCTGGGCACACAGACCATGTGACCCCTTCCGCAGAGCTGAGTGCCAACCAACAGATTGTGGATGCAAGGGAAGAAAGCCCCGAGGTATGGCCATAATAGCCCACATAACCGCCTAACTTTTTTCTCCTGCCTGTACCCAGGTGCAAAGGAGTCAGAGGACAACACCAAACTCCAGAATGTCACATAGCCCAAAAGGTGCTTGGTTGCTGAGTCACTGTAAGAAAGGAGGACTTTACCAGCCAGCCTCCATTGACTTGTCCCAGACTGTGACAAGATCAAGAAATGAGCCTTTGCTGTAGGAAGTGGTTAAGATTGCAGAGTTGTTTCAGACCACCCACTGCCCCTCCTCCATGGAGGCAGCTGTCACAGAGCCTCAGTGAGCTCCAAAGGAGGGGGGAGACCCCACCCATTGCCCCTCCACAATTGCAGGAGCCTCCACCCAAAGGAACCTGGTTGCCTGGCCTACCCCCTACACAACTGACCAGCAGCCAGCATGGGAAGTCCTGAGACACAGCAACCAGCTAGCTTGTCCAGAGGAACCCTGGGTAAACCCACTCTAACAAGAGGAAACACTTTGTATACAAATTCCTAATTTAAGGTTGGTTCTGTTATATAACTACAGGCTTTGCTCCTATGATCTAAAGTACAAAACTAACAGTTACCACAGTTTGTCAATTTCTAAATTGTGCTTGATGCTATCATTATTGCTAACTGTACTGCTGTAGCTAGGATGTCACATCTGTTGTAATCAGCTGTTTTCCCTTGTGTAACAATATTGGGAAGCTCTGGGATAATAACCTCACCACACCCTACACAAAAAATGGGGACAGAGCCAAACAGAAACCAACATTCCACTCTCAAGTAACTATGAAGGTGGGATCTTGGGACAGACACAAACCAAGAATCTCCTGCACACAGAAGATATCCCTGAAGAATAGACTTTTCCTAGAGAGGCCTTGATACTAGTGATATAGCTACATATTACCAAAACTCACAAGGACCATCACAGAAAGCAAAATAAAAAGATTTTTTTTGAAATAGAAAAATGTCAAGATGAAGGAGCAAAATGCAATCTCAGACCTCCAGCCCACCCAGAACTAAACCAGGAGACATTGACATAGAAGAAATTGGAAGTCACACACCTGAAATTTCTGAAATGGTAGCAACTGAAGTAAAGAAACAACTCCAGGGGGCTATGGAGGAAATCAGATCAGAAATAATCTCTCAGGTAAAGAAAGAAATGACAACCATAATGAAAGATTTTCTCAGCATATATAAAGGAGACACACACAAAGTTGTTTCAACAGGTAGCATCTGGTTACATGTAAAGTGATTACACTTACAAATACAGGAAAAAAATTTTGCCAAAGAAGATTGAGATTAACGCTATTTAAAAAAAAAAAAAAAAAAACAAATTTATAACTTCATTTTCAAGTCCTCAGGGTGTAAGAATGGCTGTTACGATTCATCTAGTTGGTGAGTTAAGAATTCATTCCCATATGACAGAATTGGGAAAATGACAGTGGAGATAAATTCATGTGGCTACTTTAAAACATCTACACAAATGCTTGATAATCTGGTATAATATTTCAAACCAGGAATTACTCTCTTTTGATGGAAAAACTGTTCAGTATTCTCAACAAAAGAAATCTAGACGGTCATCTTGTTCAGAATTGGCATCTGGAAGAGGCTGTTACTTCCCATTAGAG
Organism: Chinchilla lanigera; assembly: GCF_000276665.1. Classification (NCBI taxonomy): domain Eukaryota; kingdom Metazoa; phylum Chordata; class Mammalia; order Rodentia; family Chinchillidae; genus Chinchilla; species Chinchilla lanigera. Next base: position 22,873,520 of record NW_004955402.1, on the reverse strand, counting down.
ACCTCGAACTTCCTTGATTTTGATTACCCTCAATAGAATGAAAGGAATTTGTTCTTTATTATTTGTGAAAAATACCTAATTAAATGGGAGGGTTAATCCTATTTGATGCACTTGTCTTATTTCTCTAATAAACTAAAGGCAAACTGGTGAATTTCAGCCTTCTTGAGCGGTATTTCACAGATGAATCATCTAATCTGAAAAGGTATTTGAATATAGGGATCAAATTAGCCAAACTCACTTTGTAGTGGTACCAGAAGTGTTCCCTGGGGTTTGGGGAAAAGATATGGGGAGGTGTCTCCTCCAGTCAATGGAAGCAGCAAACAGGAAGTTTCCTATAAAGGCATCTCCTGTGGGCTGAAATCACACTTTATTACCCATAGGTGGAAAATTCCACTAGAAACTGGACTTGTTAACATGCACACTGGACTGTGAGTAGCTTTTTCTTGCTTTTAAAACCTACTGCTAGTATTAACTAATAAAACTTCCTTAGTGAGTTCTGTTGGCAATATCAACATTTCTGCTTATGTTTAACCCCACAAATAATGAACAGACTAGAAGATGGGATAATGAAAGCCTTTAAACTATAACACTTTCTCTTGCCTCAGCCCTTGGAAACCTCTCAGCCTAAAGAAGGAAGGTGTTGGATCCAGAGTTTGCTTCTCCTTAAAGGGGTCTGAGACATTGTGAGGCTGTGATCCCTGCTCAGCCAGAGGAGAGAACCCAGAGGGACAGGAAGTGCTGCTCTGGTGCAGAGGCAGAACACACCTGGACATGGTATAAATGCACCCTCCACAGCCTGTTTCAAGCTGCCAACGGGAAGTCATTGATGCATAACAGCTTGCCAGGAGATAGTGTTACTCCCACACTGACACAGGAGACTACCCTACCTCAAGAGCACATGCAACAGGTAGCATTTAGTTACATTTACAATGATTACACTTACAAATACAGGAAAAACATTTTGCCAAAGAAGATTGAGATCAACATTATAAGGAAATCCAGATTTATAACTTCACCTTCAATTCATCAGGTCATAAGGATGGCTCCTGTTCAGTTAATGAATGAGTTAAGACTCTCAATTCCAAAATAACTGGAGATTGGGAAACAGTGTAGTAGGAGTCAGATGATTAGCTAGTGATGTCTTCAGAATATTTATTACCTTTGTTTTTATTTTCTTCAGTCATAAGTTTCCATCATTTAATTTTTAATAATGGCTACATTTAAAAACTGACTCAAAAAATTCCTGAGGATTTCACAACCAGTAATCGGAGTACACTTTGCCACCAGCATCCAGCCTACAGTGGAGATGGCAAAGGAGATGCAAGGGATTAGGAGACTCTGACCTAGGCTTGCAGTCTCTGCCATCCTCACCTAATTCCTATGCAGGCAGGATGGGGGTTTACTGATGGCCACAGATATCAGATAGTCTTTAGTTGCCACCATTGGCTATTTCACCCATCATCTCCATTCTACACCTTCCAATTTTATTCCTAGCAGCCTATTCCCAGCAGCCTGATGTGAATATCCCATCTTCCTGGACACTCCCTCTGGCCTGGCAGACATGTCTCAATGTGCTCTGGGCCAGCCCCAAATCACAACAGAAAACCCCACAATCTCTCCAACCTTAAGATCTCCAACCCTTACCCTAACTGCCCAGTCTCACCATCCCTCTCCTCACATTCCAGGCATCATTAACTACCATTTCCATAGCTCTACTTTAACAAAATTATATATCGGACACAGGTAGGGTACCAAGGAATACATAAAGACTTCCTTCCCTTAAAGAGGTGGTTTCACTGAGTATGATATACAAATATAAGACAGAATAAGACAAAACGCCATTGAATCAATTGTCAAAAGGTATGGGAGTTCCTTCTCTTGCTGTCATTAGCAAAGACCCCCACAACATCCTCCATAAAATTGCCCAAGTCCCCCTCAAAAAGAAAGGCTACCATCAATTCCTAAGCCAAATGTGGTAGTTAGCTCACCCCTCCCCATTTGTGCCCAACTGAAAATGAGCATGTGTCTGTTGTCCCTTGGTAAGCATACAAGAGGCCCTCACAGAAGGGCAACTGTGAGAGGAACCAACACAAACATTGGCTGCCCTCACAGAGATGAGGCATATGCATATGAGGGGACCCGAACAGCACAAGTGACCTGTGAAGTCAACATGCACATCCTGCACCCTTCCACGACACAGACCCACTCCACTGTTGCACTGAAGACACATAAGATTAATATTTAAATCATCACAAGAGCCAAGGAGCAAGAATAAAGTGTGTCTTGGCTGGACTTATGCCCTAAATATTTGGGTGGTGGGGAGGGTTGGCTTCAGGTGCTGTGTTTTGTGTTGTTTGTTTTTGTTTATAGCACTGGGAGTTGAATCCAGGGTGCCTCACATTGAGCTATATCCCCAGCCATTTTTATTGGCTTGGTTTGGTTTGGTTTGATTTGGTTTGGTTTGGTTTGGTTGTTTTGTTCTATTTTGTTTTGTTTTGTGTTGTGTTGCTTTATTTCACTTCTTTTTTGAGACAAAGTCTTACTAAGTCATCAAATTGCCCAGGCTGGGCTCAAACTTATAATCCTCCTGCTTCAGCCTTTCAGAGTGCTGGGATTATAGGATGTGTCACCATGCCCAGAATAGGTGTCACTTTTATAAACAAATTGATAGGAATCCTAAATGAATTTTTCAATCTTGTCAGTGATCGCTACCGAAAAGGAACTTCCGAAACAATGTACAAACAATAGGAATAGGCAACAAGTGGAGTTAACTCCATTCATACTATAAAGATTTAGACAGAAACAGCCAAACTTTCCCTGCAGAGTGAAGGACTCAGACCCCTCCCTGGCAAACCAGTCCCTGACCTCAATTCCTGCTTACAGGGAGGCAACCTGATCCCTTCCCTTGGCCTCTCCTGTCAAATGTCTTCCCAAATGACTTAAGGGCCCTGGAATTTCCTGACTCTGACAATTTTCATGTCAGCTCTGATCCCCTGGCAGCATGTCCCCTGCACTGGTTCTTGGCTGTAGGTTTGGTGGCCAAGACATTGTCGGGCACTTCAGGACATAAGACAAAACAGGGAGCCATGTGGGAAGATAGCATTACAGGGCTATTACAGAAGGGTGGCGATTAGAGAATTTCAGGGCAGTGACAGTGGCACAGCAGGGAGACTTCAGATCAGATTACAGGCTGTCAACCTATGTCCAAGATCCTGGCAGGGGGTGGGCTACCCAGGAAAGACCCAGTCCCAGATCTACAGTAAGGGTCCTTCCAGATACCCTAAATTTTATGCCATTCCTTGAGTCAAAACACTGTTAAAATCAGTCCTCATTCTCCGGAGACAGAGAAAGAGCCCTTGGCCTCTTGTAGAGAGGCTGCACAAAGTCATTCTGGGGTTCTTTTGACTGTTCCTACAAGCACAGTACAATCGAAACGACAGGGCAGGCTCAGCCTCCCAGAAAAACCCCAAACATCTGAAACAAGGCTGATGTCACGTCTCGATTTATATATTCTTTCCCCTCTTTAAGCCAATGAAGTGGCATGTTACTGGAGTGGTTTAATGATTATCTGGGGTCTGGCAGCAGGTCTGCAGTGATCCTAGTCTAGGCGGTAAAATTTCTGTGTAGCTCTGAAATAGATTTGCACAGAACCACTCTATAAATATACACTGAGGCTACTTTTAAACTAATTTTGGTAGTAGTTTAGAAGTGGGAAAATATATGCTGAGTTTTAAAGAGAAAGAAGCCTAAAGAAAAGCTTAAATAAATGCCATGACTAGCCCTGTCTCTCCAACCCTGCATGTATACCCTCGGCTCCTTTCCTCAACAGCAGACTCTTCCTCCACTGCTGGAATTGGAGATGGCTTGTGTCCTGCTTTGTCCAGCGGGACAGTAGTAAATGTGACACAGCAGACACTTGCAGGGCACTCTCTGAGGTGTCCTGTCTTTCTGTTCTTGGAACTCTGCCATCAAGTGAGGCCAACTGGGTCATCAAACCTCCAGATGACCTATCAGTTGATATCAGATACCTGCAAAAGCCCAAAAGAAATCAGCCCAACTGGCCAAGCCAGAACCATGTCCTAGGCTTGTGAGCAGCTTGTACGTTGCGACTTTAAGTCAATCTCTTCCCCCACTTCCCATAGCAGACAGAGAGAGCAACTTTCACCCTTGACGTGCTTGGTGTCTGGAGGGTGATGGGTGAGAAGCTGGCTCCACAAGTAGTCCACTGAGTGCACCACAATAGAGCCAGATCAAGGCAGTGATGGCCACCACACAGCAGCCCTGGGAAGCCTCAGAGTACACACACCTAACCGTCATCCTCCCTGAGCCTAAACTCCTGCTGCAGCCAGAAGGCGGAGCAGATACTGGGTAAAAGCAAGGAAGGAGAGGCCACGCAGGGCCTGGAGCACAGGGAGTACCAAGCAGAGAGGGGCAGGGGGAGGAGGCAGACGTGATTGAAGTTTCAATCCCTGGAGCAAGGTCTACTGCTCCAACTTACTCCATTTATAAAGTGCAAACTGAAAGACAGAATTATGAAGAGTCTGATGCACTTGCAGGCCCAGGCACCTCTGACTCCGCTAGCTGCACACCCACAAGCCTGACTCACAAGTGAAGTGCTGCTGAGAGCCGTTTCCTTCCCCAGAGCTGAGTTTACTGTGAGCCCCTGAGTGCCCCACCTCAAGCTCATCATAGCTCTGACAGGGGCATGAAAGATCCACACGTTTCAGCAAATTACTGTAGAACACCGACACCTGTTTTCCTTCTCAAATGCTTCCGTTGCTAGGTAGCCATGAAGCTCGTGGCTTCCTTCAACTTTGTGGTTCCTTCTAAAAGTATCAGAGACAAGAAACCGGACTTAGATGACAAGCAAAAGAGAGCCCTGCCACAGAAGGAGCCTGAATAGCACAGGCCAAGTTGAAAGAAAGAACTTTCCAACAAGCAGTGTCAAATGTCCCTTTCAATTCTTAATAAAACCAACACAAAACTGTAGCACAAGTATTCAGGCTTTTATGGGCTACGGTCCCCCCAAAACCACTAGTGCAATGGACACTCCAGACTTGCCCCCTGCACACCATTTTCTAAGGCAAATAGTGAGGTATGGTACTCATTTCATCATCCTTCAAACTATACCCCTTGCATACACTCCTTTGTATGTACAGCTGGGTTCCACATACACATATTAAACCAGTCGTGGCTTGAAAAGATTCAGAAAAATATCACATCTCCCCTCAACATGTCAGACTCTTTTCCCGTAATTATTCCCTAAATAATATAGTATAGCAACTATTGACATAGCACTTACATTATATTAGATATTACTGGTAATTTAGAGACGATAGAAAGTAGGATGATATAAATGGGATGGGCATAACTTATGTGGATGTAATACTATGCTATTTTATAGTATACCCATTCAGATTATTAGTCTTTTGCTGGGATCTCTGCTGTGCCAATGAGCCAGATAGATCAGGCTGTAGGAAGCACTTATGGCCATGGACAGAACTGATTGCTCAAAGGCCATAGGAGCATAGTTAGGGAGTCACCTTTGTGATTTCTATTCTTGTTCTCATGCAGAGATCGAACCATGATAATATAAGAGCCCTGCCACAGAAAGAGCCTGAACAGTCCAGACACTGGAAGAGCACAGGCCAAGGGCTCTGGGGGAAGGCTCCTGGCCACAGTATATCTTATACCCAACTGTAGAGCAGTGAGAAGCTGGGAAATGGAATGTTTGTAAACAGATGCATGCAGGACCAGCAGGTGCACGCAGAGTGCACATGAAAACTGAGTGACAAATGAAGAGGCCACTGCTGGAGTGAGAGGCTATTTGAAGACAATGGTAAAAGAGGGAAATAGAAAGGCGGGGTGAAGAGTAATGCAGGGGAAAAAAAGAAAGAGGCAGGCTGGGTGATTGATGAGACGTGGAGGTGTCCAACAGAGAGAGGCACAATCCTGAGTCTCTTATTTGAGCAAGTTAATAAACATTGGTACCACTGACCACCATAGAAAACACTGTACAAAAAGCTGTTTGTGGCCAGGAAAATAAGATAAAACTGGGACTTTTGTTTTTGACATGTTATGTCTGAAACAAGTGGAGATGTTTTGGGGTCTTGGCATGCATAAAAGCATGGTAGTTGAAATGCCTCAAGTGTATTATGAGCCTACAGATGTAACTAATTTCTTGTGCCTTTAAAGTCTGTAGTGAGATCCCTTATTTACTCCTAATCTTAGTAATTTGCACATTCTTGGTTTCTGTCTATAACAGTTCAGGACAGATCATTTATCTATTTTACTAAAACATCTTTGCAAAAAGCCAATTTTTTATGATATTGCTTTTTCTCTATGGCAAGTTTGTTTTCTATACCATTTATTTCTGTTCTTGGTTATTTTCTTCTATATTTTTGTTTTTTCTAAACTCTAAAATCTTTTTCTCTATAGAGGATGATCCTCATGATATATTTAGCCCATTTTATTTTATTTTATTTTTTGTTTTTTGTTTTCTTCAGGTACCGGGAATCGAACTCATGACCTTGCGCTTGCCAGGCAGGCGCTGTGCCACTGAGCTAAATCCCCAGCCCCTTAAATTCTAAAATCTTAAGGGTAACAGTCTTTTTTCTTTTCCATTATAGTCAGGCCCTCCATATCGACAAGTTCTGCATCCAAGAATTCAACCAATCATGAAGGAAAAATATTTAAAGATTGGGCAAGTACTAAATGTATACACTATAGACATTTTTTCTTGCCACTGCCCCACAACAATATAGAGTAACAACTATTTACATAGCATTTACATCACATTGAATACTACGTCATCTAATGAATTTTAAAGTACACAAGAGGATGTGTGTAGGTTATATGTAAACACTATGCCATTTTATATGAGACTTGAGCATCCATGGATTTCGGTATTCATGGAGTAAAGGATGGGTCCTGAATCCAATCCCCACAGATATGAAGGAATGATTTCATGTGCATTAAGACTATAAGTTTCTTCTATGTAGATTTTAGTTACAGCCCAAAAGATCTGATATGTCATATTTTCATTATCTTCAATTTTAAAAATATTTTCTAAATTCCACTAGAATTTCTTCTTTGACTTACGAGTTATTTAGAAGTATATTACATCATTTCCAAATATGTAGGAATTTAAGTATCTAGTATTGTTCATTTCTAGCTTAATGTCACTATGGTCAGAAAATAGACTCTGTATGATTTCAATTCTTTGAATTTCCTGAGTCTTTTTTTATAGCTCAATAAATTCAAAGGATGCACCCTCAACAGCTGCAGTGTTTGTTAAATAGGATGTTGAAGTCTTCGTCTTTACTATTCTTTATGTGTGTTCTATAAAGAAGTGCACTAATCTCCCACTACAACTGTGAATTTTTCTGGTTTTCCTTTTAATTCTGTCAACAATTGATTTATTTATCTTGGTTGTTTATTAGATGCATGAAAATATTTCCTACTGCACTGGCTGTTTTAGCAGTATGAGATTTCCTCCTTATCTGGAATAATGTTTCTTGCCTTAAAGATTACATCATCTGCTACTAATACAACCATACTACTTTCTTTGGTTAGTGTTGCATGGTTTATCTTTTAGTTTTTACTTACAACAGTAGTGTTGTAGTGAGGGGCTTACAAGGGGAAAAAATACAATACAGAACACTTAATTATAAGATTATTTTATAGTAGTGACCCACAGAATCATATACAAAAAGAGTGCAGGAAATCTGTTCACACACTAAAGACCAAAGAATCCAGCTAAGGGCCTGGATCTCATGGTAATGTCCTGTATGAGTCCAGCTGAAGACCTAGAGCCCATAACAATGACCCCTATGAGTCCAACTAGAGGCCAAGAGCCCATAACAATGTCTCATGTAGGCCTATTTCACAGATCAAAGGTCAGTGGTGGAAGCTAGAAAATCTGTGCCAGCAGGATGAAGGATCTGTGCTAGTAAGCTGAAGGATCTGCACTGGAGCCAGGAAGGGATGCTCAAAGTAAGAACCAGAGCTCCCCGGAAAAGTAACACAGCCATCCTCAGTGACAGTAAGGTCCCAAGCTCCTGTGACAATGAGAACCAAGTTCCCATCAGGAAAGCCAATATGACAAGCTTCTCCAGGAGGCTGAGCAGTGCACCATCTTCCCCCTCCATAGCCAGAAAGCAATGCTCAAAGTGAGGGCCAGAACTCTCAGCTACAGGAAGGTCCCAAGCTCCTTCAATGATAAGAACAGCTGAGTTCATCAGGAAAGCCAGCATGACAAGCTGCTTCAGGAAGACCAACAGCTCCCTATATTTTCTAAACTTCTTCCTCTGCAGTTCTGCCTCTTATGCTGCCAGCAACAATCCTCAGGTAGGCCTCCAACACCCAGCACCACACTGGTTCAGTTCAGCTGGGTGTTACAAGTGGACCACCAGTTGGCAATCCACTACAACTAGTGATCGTGTATTTAGGACATATCTCTTGTTAGTAGAATATAGTTTTTTTTAAACCCAATCTGATAGTTTTTTAAATAAATATTTGTTAACTTAGCCAGGCATCATGACATACACCCTTAAAATTCCAGCACTCTGGAAGGGTAAGGCAGGAAGATTGTAAATTTAAGCACAGCCTGGACAACTTAAAAATTTAGGAAGACTGGCCCAGGAGGCCAGCCGCCTGCACCTGGGAAGCCTTGCGGCAGGGAGCTCCAGGCTTTGGGCAGAATCCTGGCCACGCAGGTGCCCGGGAGGCTGTGCAATGGTGTGTACTGGCACACGACAGCCCTCAAGCCAGCCACTGCCACACAGTCGGGAACTATCATGGCCCAGAGAAGCAATGACGCAAGTGGCCCACCATGCACTGGCCGCGGAAGCCCACCAGGGGATGTGCATGAATCATCCCAACACAGAGAAACCCCTGGGAACACATGCCACACAACAGGTTGCTCTTGCTCCTGCCGTTGAGAACCAGAAAGGTCTAGAGTCAGCGGAGGAGCAGCTGTGGAACAAGGACTCGGAGAACACAAGAATACAGACTATGCCCGAAGACTCAGAGGTGTAGTTGACCAGGGTCACAAGAGCCATTTGGAAGCTGGAATCCAGGAGGACCTTGCACAATACCTGGGGAGACCCCCCTGGAAGCCATTCTTCCCCTGACAGTACAGGCTGTGGTGGAGGAGCACGTGGAGCTCCGGAGAGGTCTGCACTGAGATTTCTGCTGCCTGTGCTAACACTTGGGGAGAGGACAATAAGTGCTTGCAGGATCCCAATGCACTGGGAGGCTGGAGAGAAAAAGCTACAAAAAATGGCTTTCACCCCAGATGGCTCATTTGAGATGTTAGTAAGGACTGCCTCCTCAGTATTCTATAGCCGTGATAAAGACGAGGCCAAGGACAGAAAACAGAGACCGAGAAAAAGCAGCTGCTTTTGCTGCAGCACCAAGAGAAACAGACCCTAAATTTGATTCTCAGGGCCCCAAGAAGAACTTGACTACTACATTCATCTGCTACCACTATTAAAAGCCAGGCCACCTCAAGAGGAACTGCCCTAAGAAGCCCCCTGGGCCATGCCCTGAATGCAAAGGTGACCACTGGCGATCGGTCTGCCCTCTGAAGTGGAGGACCCAGAGCTCGGACCCATCCTACCAGTTAGTCTAACAGGAATGAGGAAGCCTGGGGCATACTCTGCCTTCTCCCTCTGGCCAGACTGTCATCCCCAAGGAGGAGCCCCGGGTAATCATGACTATAGAGGAAAAAGAAAAAGAAAATAGCCTGTTGCTAGACACAGGTGCAAGTCTCTCGGTCTTTCTTTTCAATCCTGGCCTTCCTTCCAGCCATCATACCTCAGTGAAAGGAGTCACTGGTGAGGAGGTAATATGCTATTTTTGCCAACCCTTAGGCTGTAACTACTTATTAGATCCTTCTTGCATATCTCTGTCTTCCTGAGAAACCACTTTGAAGATACCACCACGTATTACAGCAGCCACTGATATTTTCCTACTAACCTGTCCATAACTCTGTAATGTTTGTATTGTTCCTATGCTATTTTGTAAATGGATGTATGTTTATTACTATGTGTTTCCTACAATAACCACTGAGAACAGTCAATGAATATTCAATTGGTCACTCACGTATAGCTCTATTTTCTTTAGAAACCACTTTGAAGATACCAAAGTATAGTACAACAACCATTGATAATAACCTACCACTTTTGTCTGTAGCTATTATTTGTCTGTTTTCCTGAGAAACTATCTTGTAGATAACAATATGTAAAACAACCACCATTGATAATTTCCTACCACTGTGTCTGTAATTCGGTAAGCCCCCCTATTACTATGTTATCCTTCTTTTACTCTTTAAACTAAAAAAAAAAAATTTAGGAAGACTCCATCTCAAAATAAAAAATACAAAAGGGCTGGGGATGTAGCTCAGTGCAAAAACCCTGGGTTCAATCCTCAGTGCTGAAAAAGAAAAAGTCTATTAACCTATAATGATCGCAATGTTTGGGTTCAAATTTACACGTTTAATACTTGATCTGCATTTTGTAGTTTCCTTTTCTGTCTTTCTGTGCCATATTTCATTTAATCCACTATTCTCTATTATTATTCCATATTTCTCTCTTATTATGCTATGTATGCCCAGCTATACATTCTTTAATTCTTTTAGTAACTGACCTTATAGATAATAGCACGCCTTCCTGACTCAGCAGGAATTATTTAAATTAGCATTATAATGTCTCAGAAAATTTAAAGAGACTAGATTATTTCAGTATCACCTGTACCTTCTGAGATATTGCAAAATGTATTTTTAGCAGTTATCTAATTTATTTACTAATAGATGGGTGGCATAAAAATTAGCATAAACTGAGTCATATGCATATGACTTAGAATTATAAGCCAAATTCCAAAAAATTTTAAATGGAAGCAAGTAAAAGATGATTATTTTAGTTCATGAGATTCAACTAATATTGATCAATATACAATTACACTAAAAAGACATGGTTATAAGTCACAATAACCTTATGAACTATACTAAGAAAGTCTATATAGTCAGATAAATACAGAGTCTTCCAGAACAGAAAAACTTATGCATCCGGGCATGGTGGTGCACAGCTGTAATCCCAGCACTTAGGAGGCTGAGGTAGGAGGATGACTGTGAGTTTGAAGCCAGCCTAGGTTACATAGAGAATTTAAGGCCAGCCTGCACTACAAATTGAGACCCTGTCTCAAAAAAAAAAAAAAAAAAAAAAAAAAACCCTTAGCAAAATGTATTTGAAAACCCATGAAATGGTATTGTTCTGAACACTTAATATTCATTTAGATTTATCCACATATTTGCTTATACACTGTATTTCATACCTTCCTGCACCTGTGCCCTTTTTATTTATGTAAATTTCCTTCACCTGAAGAACTCTCTTTAGTATTTTTTATGTGAGAGTCTGCTAAAAAGAAAATTCCTCACTTTCTGTTTCTAAAAGCATCTTTATTTCACCTCCATTTTGGGGTAACAGCTTTATTGAGATATAACTTGCACACCATATAATCCACCTACTTATAGTATATTATTATCTTATAGTATATTCATAGAGTTATGCATCCAACATCACAATCAAGTTTAGAATCTTTTTTTCATTACCCTAAAAGGAAACCTCATGCCCTATTAACAGGGATTCCTCATTCCCATACATACCCCATCCCTAGCAATCACTAATCTATTTTCAGTCTCTGCAGATTTGCCTATTCTAGATCTCTCCTACAAGTGGAATCATACAATCCATGGTCATTCCTAACCAGCTGCTTTTGCTCAGCATAATGTTTTGAGTTGTGCCTCATCCATACAGTGACACTTACTTATCTATCATTATAGGTGATTCAGATACTAGATATGATCTCTAAAACAATTGTGGTCAACACAGTCAAGAAAATAAGCAAGCTAGAGAATTTTAACAAAACATGAATATGCAACATAAATCATGAAATGGAAATTGTAGAAATGAGGCATACAGAAATTAAGAATAAAGTATATGATTCAACAGAAGATTAGACATAGATACAGTGGAATTGTCTGGAATATAGGTCAGTAGGACATACCACGACCAATTTCTGCAATGAAAAAAATGGAAAATTCAAAAAAGAGCGTAAGAAGCTTATTGGATATGGGCTGAAAATATAGGTATTAGAGTAACAGAACGTGAGGAAAATGGATGAAAAACTATTTGGATAAGTAATGGCCAACATTTTTTAAAACCAACAAATAATATCACATGATATGTTCAAAAAGTGCTATAAACTCTAACAATAAAAATGGTAACTGCAGCCAGAGAGAAACAGATTATCTTCAAAAAACCAACAGTCAGACTAGCAGCCAGTATTTCCAGTGAAATAAACAATAAGATAGTGAACTAGCAGCTGTAGAGTGCTCCACGAAAATAACTGCTTATCTAGAATTCTGCAACCAGTGAAAATATCCTTCAAAGTGATAACACCAGAACTACAAAGTAACAAAATAAAATAGGCAGCTTGTACTCCATCAAAATTTAAAAATTTGCGCTTTAAAGGGCACCATCAGGAAAGTGAGACACAACCCACACAATGGGAGACTTTTGTAAATGCTGTCTGTGATAAGGGATTTGTATTAGGATATACAAACATAAGCAACCTCTTACAATTGAACAACAAAAAGACAAATTACTCAATTTAAAAATAGGTCAAGATTTGAACAGCCATTTCTGCTATATGTGCTTGACCACTAAATGCATGAAAAGATGCTCAAAACCAATAGCCATCAGAGAAATGCAAAGTAAAAGCATGAAATACTAATTTACATTCATTAACTAGCATAGCTGTTATATATATATATAAAAGAAAAGAGTTGGTAGAGTTCTGGAGAAATTAAAACCACCACACACTATGGCAGGAATGTGAAATCATGCAGCCACTTAGGAAGAGAGTCTGGCGGTTCCTTGCACTGTTACACAGAAACCTATGCTCACTTGTCCTCTTCTTTTCTCTCTGTTCTCTTGTCTTCTCCTTGTCACTCTTGGTCAGGACTCTGGATATTCCAGGTAGATGTGTACTGAATGGTAGCATTTCTTGTTCGAGTGTTTGCAGACACTGGATGGTGTTTTTCTTCAGGAAGTATTTTCCTTACCTCCTGACAAGCCACAGAAATGACCACCTTAATCTATGGATCAAGCTCCTGAAACTCAAAGACTGAGCTCCTCAAAACTGAGTTTCTTTCTTTGTACAGCCAAGTCTCAGTGCAGTTAGCCTTTATGAAGGTGTAATATTTAGGGATCCCAACCAACATCTGGAGTGCTTCTTAGAACCTGTTTACCTTGATGAGCCCTGAGCTCCACTTTTTTCTCCTCAGTACTAAGAAGCTGCTCTGCTTAACTTCTCCCTCAACTTCTCAGTCTCCTCATAGTCACTTTCAAGGCCTGAATCTGCCCCTGGTAAGCTGGTAAACGTGGCACATGAAAGGCAGTGCAGAATGTCAGATCCAGTAAGACTGATCTCGGTAAGTCTCCTTTCTCTCTGGGCGCTTGGCCTCTTCTGTCTTGGCTGCCTCGGTAGCACTCTGGAGCCTTCAAACATATTCTGAGTCCTTTGGCTAGCTTCTCTATTATTCTTGATAGAAGCATTCATCTGCTACAAGCTAGTTCACTTACTGCCAGAAGCAGAGCCCAAATATCCAACTTTTAACAGCGAAAACATTTACCCTTTACTGCACAAATTAATACAAATTAATTAACCCATCATCACACATTACACATGAATGGGGTACAATTATTATTCTCATCTTTAATTGATGTAAAACTGTGAAGCACAAGCTCATAGGAAACTGTAATTCGACCAAAGAACTTACCCAAAATCAACACAATTAGTGACAACTAAACCCAAACAATATGGCTCGTGTGACCACGTCCTTAACAACTGATCAGCAGAATACAAAATAAGGAAGAAAGAAAGGCAAAGGAGCAAATCTTCGGCAATGCCAACATTTCAAGATCGGGTCAAAGAAAAGGAGCTGTCAGGGGGTTCAGAGAATAAACAAAGGAAGCCTATACGATAAGCCAAGGAAAGGGAATGTTTCAAGTAGAACATGGTCAACCAACAAATGCAAAGCAGTGAGGTAAAACAAAGACGATGACAACAGGAAATAAGTAGGCCTAATTTTGTCAGCTGCTCATCCTCCTAACAGTAGAAATCTTTGCCAAGATGTGCATGCTTCAATCATTACATCCTCTTCTGCAAACATTCTCTGAGCACGCACCATGACCCAAGTGATCCTGCTGGTTTTGCCTGCCAAACTAAGGCAGGGCAAGCCACTCTCAGCTAAACTATATAACCCAACCACTTAACACTGAAGGCTTAGTGACTGGAGAAATCACGCAAATAGGGTAGTGCTCATTGACTTTCTCCACTTAATCTGTAAAATTCTTCATAAAATTTCCAAGGAACTTTTAATATTTGTTTTATTCTTCAGAAATCTCCATCATTCATTCTTTGAAAGAAATACACTAAAATGTATAATACAAACGAACTTAAAAACATGTGGAAGACTTTGCATCTTGCCATCAGAATAAAGAACTGCTGAAGGCAAGAGAAAGAAAAGACCTAAGTAAGAGGAACAGTATTTCATGGATGAGCCACCAGTAAGACGGACCCAGCAAGAATAGAATTAATGCCTCGGGTCACCCAGCCCAGCTACATAATTTGTGATATTAACTAAAAATGCAAGGTCTCATATTCACACACACACACACACACACACACACACACACACACGCGCACACACACAGGAAAACATCTTTCTCCTTTCATCAGTGGTCACTCTTCCCACCTGTCTGTCCTGCTGGGTTGTTTTAATCTCTTACTCACTACTGCACTTCATCAGGCAACAGAGCTACACGGCCGCCCCACACAGAGTCTCAAAACCCACAGCCCCAGGTCCACCATATAGCACACAAGACAAGTGCCCACCCTCGCTCTCTCTATGGTTGCACCCAGGTCCCCACAGGGTAGAGGACATTGTGGGGCATGAGCAGCAGACAGCCCATCAGAGGGAGGTAAAGAGGCAGAGACAGGCACAGCCACATGTGAGCAGAAGTGCCACCCCCCATCCCCTGCTCCACTGTCCCATCAGCCTCGGTTTGCTTAAAGGACACAAATTCAAAAATAAAATGAGTATGGCAGAAAAAGCGCAAATGCAGCAGGAAAATGTTCCAAAAGGAAAAGAAATTTTGCAATTAAGAGTCACCAAGAAAACCACAACATTTTACATCACGCCTTTATTTACTTGTTAAAGATGTTTTGAAAACTAACACCATCACATAATTTAATGTAGACTGGCTCTATTTATATTGAGATCTGTATTTGGAACTAGTTGATTGACGGAGAATCAAAAAATAAAAATAAATAATAACAAAACGAAGAATTTCAAGACTGTGGCTGCGGAGCCGCTCCCTTCTGAGCGTGGAGCCCTGTATACTGCTCTGGTCACACACCCCTCACATTGGCTCAGGGCCACCACCTAACACTGCCTATTGGGTTCTGGGTCAAGAGCCAGACCAGCCAGTTGACGAGGAGCTCCTCTGACCCATTTGTACTCCTGCCTGGAGGGGCCTATAGAACATGACTTGGAATCACAAGATGCAATTACCCAGGGCCTCACCATGCCTTATCAGTAATTCTTAAGCTTTAGCATGCACTTAGGCTCCTCTTGTGTACTTAAAATGGAGAATCTTGGGCCATACCCCATAATCCCAACTCCATAAGTGTAGGCAGGTAAAACCCAGGACACTGCACACTTTCCTACCATGTCTAACTGCTCTAACACAGGGACCTGGGACATCACTCTGATCAAGGGGCCAGAGAAACTACTTTAGCCTCCCACAGAAGGGAAGACCAAGAACAGAACCTCAGGCCCTTCAGAATTTGCCCTGCTTCCCCCAGTCTGTGGGTCCCCTTCCCACCCACCACATGTGTCTGTGTGGGATTCCTCATACAGACTATGAACCTTTCCCAACTGTGGGTATTAGCCTAACATTCCAGCAAAGATGCACTGAGATCCTAGGAGAAAACACTAATGGGCCAAGACTCTAGCTCCACCTGGCATCCATGGCCAAAAAGCCAAGGCCTAGAGGCCACACCTCAGGGAAGTCCAGCTGGCTGCTACTGTGCCTTCGAGGAAAAGCTTTCAAGAATTCTAGAGAATAAGCTGCCACTAGCCAGGAAGACTGAACACACTAGTCACTCAGAACATCCCTAGAAAATGGCCCTGGGGGAGAAAAGAAAAACAGCCACACAGCCAGCCCTTGCCAGCTTGTGATCACAGTTGCAAAATGACAGAGACCAGCTGACATCCGGGTGCAGATGGGCAGCACCCTACCATGCTCAGTTTGGCCTACACAGTCTTTCAGAATAGTTTTGGTTAGCTGCCAACAGTTAAAAATAAAGAGACTATATAGAAACCTAGGTTCCAAGCTTCTCTCAAAGAACAGGAAGATATGGAAATCCAGGGCTCCCTTAAGCCAGAGGGGCCAGCTGAGTAGTACCCACCCACCCAAGTCCCCTGCCACCTGCTCACCTGGCTCATGTGTGCTGTCTGGACCCTAGCTGTAGGCATTCCAAAGATCTTTTTCTGCAGACACTATGGGACTGGGTGTGTAGTTTCTTCATTTATTTTCAACTGCATATAACACTAATGTTATGAACACTCTGCCTAATACGTTCTTGGTAACTAGACAGTATCAAAATCAGCAGCATGAAATCAGCAGTATTTTTCCCTCTATTCCCTTAGTAATTCATTAACTCTATGACCAGACAGCCTTGGTTTAGTAATCAGTGAAAATCACTCCACAAAACACCTCTACTCTGTAGCAGCTCACTCAAGTTTGTGCTCCTAAGAGCCTCAGAGCCACCAGGGCATAAACCAGCGTCCACTCCCTTGCCTCTCTTTCCAAGTTTCCTTCTTCACCACAGCAAAAATGACTCTGGTTACGGGATCCCTGTTTGGATGCCTCTCCTAGATTCGCCAAGCACAAGGCAGGCGACGACACTTATCAAGGACTGGCCCCTGTGCTCCCTGTCACAAATTTTTAAATCTAATTTACAAATGCAAGGGCATCATATATTTCCAAATTACAAATTTTAAAAAAAACTTTCAAACTAAAAACTTTGACATTTTTAATTGAAAGAGAAAAAGAAAAAAAGCAAGCACTGCCTTTCCTCACAAGCAGAATACAAATTTTTGCAACAGCTCTCTCCTGAAGGTTTGGGCTATTGAAGAACTCTTCCAAAGAGCCACACATGGGAGACAGCAAAAGCAAACAAACACTTCCATTTGTAATGCCATCTGCCCCGAGTAAATACTCCTGGAAAAAAACCCCAAACACACTGTCAACTTTAATTCTTATCTGACACATGTTTGGGGAGAAAAAGCTGACACCTCTTGTGGGATTATTCGTGTTACACAGCATTTGCAAGCAGGGCTATCCACTGCAACAAGCTCAGGAGTGTTTAGGAGTCGCATTTACAGAGCATGATGTGCAGTTATGTACCTTAGAGTAAAAACCATCAGCCCATGACTCTAGGAATGTTCTGAGTTAGCTCATTTGAGAGTCTGGAGAATCTGACCTTTGATACAAAAATAACTTTCAATCTAAGATTGCTGAGGATTAAGTTTTTGGAAGCAAAGAAAATTTTAAACAGTATATTTTCTGGTGAGAAAGAATCCACTGTGAAATTTTAAATTTATGCGTTATCCTTTGAGAGATTCTGATCCATCCTCTCATCACCTTCTGAGATAGACAGATGCTTTACAGCTAAAACATATACTATAATGCTGGCTTTAGCAAAAGTCAAAGTCAGAATTTTCTTCAGTTCCAGAAATGGTTCAAGTGGGTCCACTTGGAGGCGCATGGCATTTGTGACCAGATTGAATTCAGTCCCTTTCTGATTCAACACTCAAGATGAAGGGACTTGAGGTGTTCCTATAAGTCTGTCCATACTTGTCACCTGCATAGAGAAGCATAGGCACCCAGGTACCTGATCATTTTTCTCATTTGCCCAAATATGGGGTTTCTTATAGCGGCTACAAGGTTGGGTTGTAAGCACAGAGCAATCATTCTCAGATGCTAAAATGCTCTGGGCAATCAGATTCTGCAACTCCACACGTGCCTAGCACGTGGACATTTCCTAGGTCTTTGAAGACTACCACAGAAGGCTCTTCTCCCCATGGGATGTACATACCATCATATATACCAGCACACATCCTCCTGTACCCTCAGCAAAGGGAATGCTGGAATAGGTAAGAGTAGCTCACAAAGTAGGTCCCCTCTGTGACCATTCAGAGCCACCATTAGTCAGTAATAGAGGTCTGCCAAGAACACAGGAGCACCCAAGTTTCTGCACCCTTGGAGGCTAGGAGCAGTGTGATGTAGTGGCTGCATCCCCATGGGGCAAGCTGGGCATGCCCCCAAGGAGCTGTCTCTGGCTCTTACCAAGGAGGAAATCCTCAGCAAAGCTGATTATAGAGACAAAGCTGAGAAATGCTAGACATGTCTAAAACCTTGAGTTTATGACTGGAAGGTCATAGTGTTTCTACTAGGCAACTCACCCAGACCCTGAAGATGTGCAGGCACTCCCAAGGCCAAGGAGGGTGCGAACAGCCCTCAGGCATACCTCTGACAGAGCCCACTGCTGGGCTGAAGGTGGCCTCTAGAAGGCTTCAGAAAGCCTCTCCGAAAAGAAAGCCAGGGCACTCCCTGGGATTAATTAAATTAGTCCCTTATCTCTGAGCCAGAGTGGCAGGCGGGACAATTCCTTCTCTCCTCAAATCCCCTCTCATTCAAACTCTCATTCTAGCAAAGCCTAAATCAGATTAGCAATTAGAGTTTCCCCAGTAGGTCAGAAAGTAGGTTTCCTGGTACAGAACAGCCCTGGCTGTGAATAATTGCAGCAGGTAGTAGTTTCTCCCCAAGTTTCACTGTCACTCAGGAAAGACAACCAGCAAGATCCTAGGCTGAGATAGTCTGGTCACTGCGCGAAGATTTAGCAGCCATGAAAAGCTCAGCCAAAGACAGCCTGAAGCGGCAGCATTAATACACAGGAGACTCCAAACCGCAGAAAGGTGACCCTTCCAGAGTAGAGAATTCTTAAAATCCCTCTGTTGTTTCCTTAAATAGTTATCAAACACCTGCTCTATGCGAGATAGAGTGTTAGCCATTGTTTAGAGCATGGCATCATCTCTAAAGTAGGTCATCTGAACGTGGTTCCCCACAGGACAAGGATAACAACACCAGACAGGGTGCTCACACCAGGATCTAAGATGCTATCTTGGGTGCCTTGGTTTCTTTGGGCTTTTCTGTAGTTCCCTTTTCTCTCTAATTAATGAATATGTATTAGTAAAACTTGCACAATAGAAAAAAATAATTTTATTGTAATCAGAGTGAATTGGCCAATGCCCCCTAACTTCTAAAGTAGACAGGAATTATCTACAGATTCTGCAAAATGCAGATTCTGATTCAGTAAGCGGGAGGCCCCAGATTTTTTTTCTTTCTTCCTTTTTCCTCTCTCTTTTGCTCTCACTTTTTTTTTCTTTCAGTAGTTGGACTTGAACCCAGGGCCTCCTGCATGCTGGGCTGTACCACATAGCTACAAACCAAGCCCTTATTTTTACATTTTATTTTGAGACAGGGTCTTTCTAAGTTGCCCAGGCTGGCCTGGAATTTTTGATCCTCCTGTCTCAGCCTCCTGAGTAGCTGGAAATACAGGCAAGATTTTATATTTCTAATAAGCTCTGAGGGATACTGACACGAGGGAGGAACCCACATTAGAGGTGAGAAAGAGAGGGACAGAGACAGAGACACATACAGAGACAGAAAGGAAAGCACTGAAGCACACAAAGAAGGGGTAGTGCCAACAAAGCTCTCACAAAGGAAGTGACATTCAACTTGAACAGGAGCATGGCTGCACACAGAGAACAAAGGGTAAGATAAAGCCTTGGAGTTTAAAACATTTCCCAGGACTGGGATGCACTAACATGTCCATCGAGCTGGACAACTGGAGACAGAAGCAATTCTCAAACTTTAGCCCATGTAAGTTACTAGAGGGCTTCTTACAACACAGTTCGGGGCCCACCCCTGGAGCTTCTGGATGAAGAGGCTAGAAGAGAGGAGGAGGGGCACTTCGAACAAGTACTCAAGTGATGCTGAAGCTGCAGTTCCAGGGACCACACTTTGAGAATCTTGATCAGACAGAAGGCCTCATCCCATCCCACACCTCATCCCATCGCACTGAGGGGAAGACAACTTAGTCATCTAAACAAGGTGGCCCTTATAGCTTGTGTTGGGTCCTAGCAAGACAATGATAGTTGTAAATGCAAATGGACAGAGTCACAGCTTCCTCTGGACTAGCTCATTGTAGTGGAGCCCTTCCCTCCCACCCAAATTAACAGAGTACTATATGGAATGTTTTTAGTTTGTAAATGAACGGGAGAAAAAAATTTGACAACCACCTCTACAAGGTCAAGCATTATAGGAAAAAGTCAGGCAGCCATCCTATCCAAGACTCATTTTCTTCCTTTTCTTCTCTTGGCAAGTGAGACTTGGGTCCTGATAAAGTCTAGTAAGTGAGATCTCCCAGGTGCAGACAGAGACCTTCTAAGCTAACCCCGAAGGCACCACTGCTCAAGGGAACCAATGGAGACCAGGGCAGTCTAAGTTCTGTAGAAGCTGCCATTTGCTGGGGATATGTGGGAACAGGTGTGCAAAAAGAAAGAAAACAATCTCTGTCTTTAAAATATTCACAGCCAGCATCAAATGGGACACATAAATGAGCAAACAGAGGAGTGCAGCAAGTGGTCCACCCCACGGAGCAGAGATGGGCTCAAACCACTGTTCCTCACCTTGTCTCCACTTTAAAACCATGTGATGAGGTCGGGATGCTATTAAAGAAAACAAGCCAGAGTCCTGCTTCAGATGAATTACGTCAGAATTGCTAGGGACTGGGCCCAGACAGATGGATATAAAGCAAAATGAAACCTCATAACCACTTTTCCTTTATGGGCATGTCAGTCCACTTCAGCCTGAGCCAGAGAGCTCGTGGAGACAGGCACAGAACTTGCCCTCATGGCTGGTAAGGAACAATAAACACTCCTTCTAGGACCTCTGAGCTGTAATGGAACAGTAGGTTAGAGCAGTAGAAATACATGTCCTCCAAGTACCTTCCACTGGCTTGAAGAGAGGGAAAATAAGGTGTCTCAGTGAGCCACCAGAATTTCCACTGCCAAAGCTACAGTGGGTCAAGTTAAAGATCTTAAAGTGAAGAGCATCTCAGGCACGTTCCTTTCACCTCCAGCTATTGGCAGGCCTGTGACACAGGATTCTGAACCCCTGCTCATACCTCTGTCCTTAGCTGATCCAGCTACCTAAGGTGGTCTCATGGGGTCTTACAAGCACGGCCAGCCCCTGCACAAGCCATAGTGAAGCAAACAGGACAGCCTGGGGGGAGGGCAGCAGCCCACATCCTCATAGATGGCCAGAAACATGGTTACTTCAGGGACAGGAAACCCAGAAATGTCAGCTAGCAATGAACAGCTTCTCAGCTCCAAATTCAGCTTCCAATAAGTGCTCTTAATGATGGAAGGAAATCCTTCAAGCATTTTTCCCTTACAATAAGCAAGATGGTAAGCCCGCTCAGAACTGGCTGGAAAGAACCCTGAAGAAGGAAGGAGCAAGTAGAGGCTGAGGGGGACATTGGTGGGGCTGCTGTCTCCCACTGACCTTGCCGCTCCTACACAGCCCAGCAATCACCTCTCTGCAGCTCTCTCTAGATGTGCATATGGCTTCCCACTGGCAGTACAGTACATCCAAGCCTCCTTGCACACTGGCATCCTGGATCTCTCTGCTCAGTGTCTCCCATCTGCAGACACTAGGTGCTCCTGGTCTTCTGCCTGTACCAGTGACCCACTCCCCTGCACAACCACACACCAGCACCAGCTGTTGCCTATGCACCCCACCAAGCCCCAGTGGTTACTTCCTATTTGCTCCATGAACACAGATCAGCTAAACCAGCCAAGATTTCGGCCATCAGAGCATTCAGCTGCACCTTCTCCAACAGGCCTGAATTCTTTTCAAGTCTGTCCTTCCTTGGGCAAACTCAGCCCTAGGAAACTGCAGAGTTTTCTTTGATCCTATAATTACTCCTCTATCACTCCTCTAATGATTCTTCATATTTGATGGCCCCTGTTTAAATCACTGTGTGGTTGGACCCACACTGCTACAGCAGAAGATCCGCCCCTAACACCCACCCTACAGAGGGGCCACCCAGGGCTGCAAACCTTGCCTCCTTCTACTACTAATACAGATATGCTCACAGAAACAAGGACCACAAATAAAGAAGAGACTCACTTCTAGTATAGTTTGTGACAATCCAGTTCCTTGCTCAATCACGTATATACAGAAGTTCCTTGCTCAATCAAGTATATAAGAAAAGTGACTCAAACCTTCCTGTTGAATTTTTTTGAATGCTTACTAACAATGACTACTTCATAGCCTGTTTCTATCAAACACCAGCAGGGGAAAGTATACATTATTGTTTGCAATGTTTCCCTTATTTGTAAAAGAAAATGGGACATATTTGGATTGACAGCTCTTTGAAGGAAATCTGAGGAAGCTAAATTATACAAAATGATTAGCACCCAAAGTATTTGGGATCTGAAAGTCCTCAGAACTGACAGTGCAAGGGAGGAGCTCAGGAGGCAGCAAGGATGTCTCCTCTCAAAGGCAGGAGCAGCCTAGCTCTCGATCCTCCTGCTGCCTATGCCCCTGGGCCATCTCTCTGCTCTGAGTTCACACTCACTCACTCATCAGACAAGTCCTAAGCAAGTACTGGACAAGCAGGGATGGAAAGAGATACTAGTCCTCATGCTGCATTCACCAAGACTCCCATGATCTTGATGTGATTTCCCGAGGAGGCCTCCCTGTCGGGGCAGAATGTGCCCATAAACAGCAAGCTGCCCAGCAGGCCATCGTTTTCAGTTCCTAGGTTAGCCATCACGTATGAAGCCAATTCACATATGTCAAACCCCGAAGGCAACTTTCCAGGGGCTGGATCCCAACTGGATAAACTGCCCACCAGAACAATGGCATTCCACCCTGCGTGCCAGGCCTCCCCTCTTCAGTCTGCCTTCCCCAGTGAAGACTCCCCCAGGTTAAACAAAGCCCCTCGCAGAGTTTCTCTTCATGTTCCAAGAAGAGGAACTTAATTGTAGGAGGGAAGAGTCATGACAGCTGAGCTGGTTTTCCTCAAGCAATGCACAGTACTAAGGCCTGCCATTTGTAGAGCACTTTCAACACTCAAAACACTTTCACAAACATCACTTATTTTTTATGAAGATGGACTCTCACACTACTTGGAATATTTTTTTCTCTCAGGTGTTTTGTTTTCACTTCTGTGTAATTCACTCCATGATATAAAACACAGAAACAACAGTGTTAGGGATTGCCTCCAAAGCACAAGGAGAAAACATGTAGCATTTGCCTTACCCTTTTTGTTGTTGTTTGTTAGTTGGCTTTCCGGAAACAGAATTCAGCTATGTAGTTCAGGCTGGCATTGAACTCACTTTGTAGCCCAGGCCTCCTGCCTCAGCCTCCCAAGTGGTAGGATTACAGGTGTATGTCACCATGCCCCCTCTTTTTTTTTTAACTAACAGATGTGGTTAGTTCAAAAGTGAGGTGGTTATGCCAGACCTAACCTAGCAGGTGTGTAGTTCACATGGCATAATTCCCTCAGGAATATGGGGAGTGCCAAGCAATTCTGAACTCAACTACGGCAACTCTCAAACAGTTGGAAATACCCTCGTAAAGGAGAATAGTAAACATTTGGCCCAATACTTTTCCTGGTAGACATGATTAATCAATCACCTCTTTCTTTCCTCAGAGACTTGACCTGGAGGTAGGCATTATCAGTCGATCTGAGTTGGCATATGTAAGTGAAAGTGACCAACTCTTTCTGAGCCCCAGGCTGAGGAGGGTTACCAAGCAGTGCCATAGGCACCTGGCTGAAATTCTTCCACAGGATTCCCTTCCTGTTGGGATTTTGTTCTTAAATCCACTTAGTATCCCCAAGATATCTGCAGCATTCCTGGGAACTGGCTCACCACTGCTCACCAGAGCTTTGAGGTGTGAATTCAGCCAAAGGAATGGCTGGGTGTGGGGCAAGAGGTTACAACAGCCTCTAATCTTGCCTAACCTTTCCCACTCAGGTCTCCCTGAGCAGACCCAGCTGGCCTCTGGTTGTAAAGACTACCTCCTTATTGCTGACGCCCCACTGTAGCCCTAACCTGAACTCCTAACTTTATAGTCCATTGCCTATCTAACAACTGTACTTAGATGTCCAAATGACACTAACAGTTTTAATATACAAACTGAGGTCCTCTTCCTCCACAACCTGGCATCCCACCATCTCCATTCTCAGCAAAAGGCAACTCTGCCTTTCTGTCTGCCATGGCCAAAACCTTAAGTTAGCCTTGACCCCTCTCTTCTTCCGATATCCTACTGAGACCCTCTTGGAAAGCACACACTTTCACTTTATAATATATTCAGATACCCTGGGCTTCTCCAGCAACATCTTTTCCTAAAGCTCCTAGCACCTAGCCCTACTCACACTCAGTCCTCTTCCTGGCAGCTAAAGGGATCCTTTGCATTGTGCTAGACCATAATACAGTCCCCAACACTACAGCAGCTGTCCATTGCAAAATCCTATTCTCACCTACAAAACCCTAAGTGGATCTCCTCTTATCTCTCCTCTCCCCCAACACTCTTCCCTTTCCTCACTCTAGCCACTCTGGATTCCCACCTGTTTCTCACACATCCCAAGCACAGTCACACCTCAGGACCTTTGCACCTCTATTCTCTCGCCTAGAATGCTCTTCAGCCATGCAGTTTACTCCCTCCCTGCTCACAGGATTCTGCCCTAGGACCTTCTCCTTAAAGGCTTTCCTCTACTACCCCTACAGCATAGCATCCCTGTGCCTCTCCATTCCTTTTTCCTATTCTTACTCCTCACCACTTGCCATACACCCATGGGTCTCCCACCAGAACACCAGTCCCCTGACGTCAGGAACTTCACTCTAGCCACTACCCTATTCCTAGTGCTTAGTACATGGCAGCCACTCAAACATGAATAGAATGTGTGACAGTGACACTGAATGGATAAAGTGGGAAGCTCCTAAGAAGACGGAGGATGATGTCATTAACAGAGAAGTAGGAACACTTGAGGGTGTGGGGCCTGAAAAGAACAAAGGCAGCATGGGATAAAGCCAGAGTCAGCAAACCATGGCCCAGGGGCCAAATCTGATCTGTGGTTTACTTCCATGAATAGTGAGTTATTAGAGCATAGACAGACAAAGTTAAGCATGACCTGTGGTGCTTCTATGCTACACAGCAGCATAGGGTCACTGTAATAGAGGTTACACGGCCCACAAAGCCTATCCCCCTGGGCCATCTCCCTGCTCTGAGTTCACACTCACTCACTCATCAGACAAGTCCTAAGCAACCACTGGACAAGCAGGGATGGAAAGAGATACTAGAGATACGGCCCTTTAGAGAAAATGTTTGTCAAACTGCAGCAGAAAACAGTATTTCCCAAACTGTAGAACTGGACCCCTCCTCTCTTCCACCACTATAACTTCTGCAGACCTTCCCAGAGGCTTAGACCCCAATTTGAGAAAGAGTTATGCAGAGAATAGTGGTGGTGATGGAAAGACTTCAGTCCCTAGCACTGCCATTCACCAGCTATGTAACCTTACATAAACTATTTAACTTCTCTGCAGGTTTCTTCCTTACCACAGAAATAAGACTGCTACTCACCACCTTGCAGAACTATCGTGAGGAGTTGAGATTTTGTAGGTAAAGCATTTGGCACTGGCTAGCTCACACTATAGCTGCACAACAAACCATTCTTTGAGAATTTACTGCGTCCCAAGTACACTGTAGATTCCACTAATGTGTTGATGCATCCAATCTTCACCAAAATTGAGTAGGGATGTGCCAGGACTTCAGTGGATTTTCTTTACCTTCAATGAATACAATTTTTTAAAATCGAAATACAGAAGGTGAAGTGAGTGGGGTCACCATTGTAGGGGAACAGTGGCTCTCAGAGCATCAGGAAATAGGGAGCTGCCTTGGAAAGTTTCCTGAGCTCTTTCCCAAATTAGCAGGAAAATCTCTCCATTCAAAGACACCTCGTGACAGCCTCTGCAGAGATGTCATTGAAAGCAACTGATCCCGTGCCTATTTCTAGCTGCCTAGAAGATAACTGGCCCCTGCAAGGGCAAAACTCTTGACTCGCTGGTTTCACAACGCCAGAGCCAGGGCTCAGAACAGCATATGAGACAAGGCCAGCCACGGCCAGGTACTGTGCCTCCTTATATTTCTCCTTCCTAACCCAGTGTCATTCTTTTCACTTTGCCACAACCAGATAGTTCAGTATTATTTTCTCAAGAAGTATGGAAATTTGAAGGGCTTCACTCATGTGAAAGATATGGGAAGATTCTACACCATTTAAGTATACTGTCCATTCAATCAGTAAACAGAATTTTTAACTCTGACTTGATATGTAACAGGCAGCACTAAGAACCAAAGGAAACGCTTTTATGGGACATTTTTAGGGGTAAAAAAGATTTTAAACTTATCTGGTTAGACTGAAAACAGGCGGGATTTAAAAGGAAACCCTTGATTTTGATGTCAACCTAATTATGCCATTGATAGGCATATTCCAATCATGCTGTTCCCACACATGCAAGAGTTTTCTTTCCTTGACTTTCCCACTATCAAGATGGGGACAGATGAAAAAGTCTATTGCTTGCAAAGGACATATCTCATTTTTATTTGAGCACAATGAAGTGAAAGATGAACAGGACTTGGCTGCTATGCCCCCACCACACAGATAAAGGACTCAGAGAGAGCTGTCGTGTGCCGATACGCAGACATCAGTGCTGTTGAACCAAATGGAGTTTTATTTCCTTGAATCACATTAATGAAACATCTTTTCATTCAGCTTCCCAGAAATGGAATGCCTGCCTGCTCGAGGCATCCTTCCACACTGCCCACTGGGTCTAGGTTTGAGTGTGTTCTGCATCTTGGATGTGTCTCGGGCCACAAAATGCTAATTACATCTGTCCTTTTAATAAATGTCTTTCTGTCTTTTGGCCTGTGGGTGTTGACTCCCTAGCAAGAATTCTGACTTTTTGTAGAAGAATTAGAAAAAGGGAGGGGGCAGGAGGGCAAGATAGAGAGGGAAAAGGCATAAGTGGTTTCCTTCCTCCAGCCCACAATGCTCTGCACACCACCAGCACCAACTCTTGGGGAGAAAGTAGAGAGCGCAGGGTTCTAGTCTCCCAAGCACAGAAAGTAGCCAGGCATAGTAGCCACTACCTATAATACCTGTAATACTAAAATTAGACGTTCCATTTAAACCAATTATTCCCCTTCAAGGTACAATCCCAAAGAAGCTAAAGACATCACATTACAGACATACATGCATAACAATGTTTATAACAGCACAATCCACAATAGCTAAATCCTGGAAGCAGCCTGTATGTCCATCAACAGAGGAATGGGTAAAGCAAAGTCTGGTTATTAATCTGTATGTATGAAAATTAACTTTATAAGGACTTGTAAGGTAAACGAATCTGATGCTGGCAAGAAGAGGGGTTGAGGAGAAAGGGAAATAAAAGAATTGAGATGCGTTATGTGCATGTACCGATTCCTCACAATCAGTGTAATCATGATGCGCTGCAAATATGTACTAATTAAAAATAAATATAAAAAAAGAAAATGTGATATCTATCTATAATGGCTATATTTGGCTATAAAGAAGGATAAATTTAAGACATTTGTAGGAAATGGGACATACAATGTTAAGCGAAATAAATCAGACACATAAGCTTAAATATCATATGGTATATCTCATTTGAGTACAGCAAAGTACAAATAAAGAGAAAATAAAGGAGTGACAGAAAGAAATAGAGAGCTAGGAAGGAGTCCCAGAGACCAAGGAATGGAGGTAGAAAAGGGGAAGTAAAAAGATTTAAGATGTGTCACGTGTATGTATCAAACACCCACAGTAGATGTAAACATTCATAATGTCATAAACATGCACTAAAAATAATGGCAATTACAAAAATGGGGACAGGGGACTTAGAGACAGAGGGAAGGAAGTGGGTGGGGAGGAAAAGGGAATAAAAAAGAATCAAGATGTGTTATGTACATGTACCTACTCCCTAAGATGAATGTAAACATTATATTCAGCAAACATGTACTAATAAAATAATATTGCTTCTATATCTCTGCCTACCCAAAGTTGTGGATGTATCTTCCTTTTTTATCTTGTTTTACCTTTCACCTTTAGATCTATGATCCCTCTAGAATTGAGTTTCGTATATCATGCAAGATAAGAATAAAGATTCACTTACCTCCATGTGGCTATCTATGGATCTAGCACCACATGCTAAAAAGACAACTTTTCCCACAGTACTGCAGCCTTGCCTCTGTTACCACCAATATGCCTATGCTTTTGGTTCAAGATTCTGTGCTATTCCTATGGTCTACCCATCTTTTTTTGCACTAAGACTACAAAGTCATGTTACTATGACTTTAAAGCAGCCTGTGCTACTCACAAATCAACAAATTCCTCAAAGGGAAAATCAGCAGAGAATGTTGGACTCACCACAGTTAATTCTCCTTTTTTCCAGAATCTTGACCTCACAAATATTAACTGGTTGTATGTCTTCTGACATATTTATAGTTTATTCAGCCTTTTTTCATTGTTTTCAGAGAGAGGATTTGTCTACCACAAGCTAGAAAGAACAAAAGTCCTTTCTTGTCAACTTTATGAAGCTATAATTTACATTCAATTATATGCATGGGTTTTAACTGTACAACTTGATGAGTTTTGACAAATGTATCTGCCCACATGACCCTAACCATGGTGGAAGTGAAGAATATTTCCATCATCCCAAAATGTCCCATATGCTCCTTTGTTTTTCAATGACAAACGTATCTTTTTCTAATTGGCTGTCTTTGTGATATGAAGGACTACTTGCCTGGTTCTTGAGTTGCTATTCCTGAGAGCAGAGAACAGCCAAACCTGGCCATGCCCATCATTTCCTTGTCCATGTTCAAGCTCTGTAGTAGAGTAGTTGTGCCCAAGCTGAAAATATTTATTATTCAGCCTTTTATGGAAAGGTTTGCTACTCTCTGCTCTAGAATAAGTAGGGGCAACCTACAATATGTAGCTATAAATCAACCTTCTCTTGGAGAGAGTAGATGATGCTGCCTGAAATCATAATTAGACGTCCCCCCAAAGCCTCATACAGTTTTAGATGGGGCTTTTTCAGAGGTGCCTAGGTCTAGACTGTGTGTCTGATTCATGGTTTAATGCTAGGATTAAAGGTGCTTGGAGTCAGGGTGGATGGATACTAGATCAGACTACTGATTGGATTGGTATCACCCTAATCCCAGTAGGCTGGATACAATATAAGGGACAGAAAGAAGCTTGTATCCTCTCTGTCTCCCTCATTACTTTTGATGTCTTCTGCCATCATGAACTGTGTCCCCTCTGTCATGTGCCACCCTGTCTTGGAGCCAGCCAAATACGGACTGAAACCTTTACAAATCATGAGCTAAATAAACCTTTCCACCTTTAACTTTGGGTGTTGGGTATTTTGTCTCAGCAACAAGAGAAAAGTAACTAAGACACTAACCTGCACAGCTTTCAGGAACACACTGGGATACAATGTCCTAGAGTCATCTTTCCTTCATTTACTCTTATGGAGTAATACAGATATATAAAAGAGGGACACCAGAGAGGGGCATTCTGGGGGAAATGTGTGTGGGCCTTGGAGACTAGATATAACATATGAAGAATTATGGTTGAGGCAGAATTGATTTGTAAGATTTTAACCTTTGGGTCACCTTCTACAACACACAGTAGAGCTAGGCATATAGCTCAGCAGCACAAGCAAATGCCTGGCAAGTGTAAGGTCCTGAGTTCGATTCCCGGTACCAAAAATAAATAAAACACACACACTAGAAACCAAGAAACAAGATGGACAGCTCATTTAAAGTTAGCATGTTCAGACCCCCAAAATTCAAAGACTCAGTCCAAAAATGGGCATATAAGATGAATACACACTTCTCAGATGAAGAAATACAAATGGCAAATAAATATACAAAAAATGTTCAACATCATTGGTCATTCGAGAGATGGAAATAAAAACAACAATGAGACTCTATCTCACTCCAGAAAGAATGGCTATCATCAAGAAGTCAACCAGTAACAAATGCTGGATGGGCTGTGGGGGAAAAAGGAACTCTTCTCCACTGTTGCTGGGAGTGTAGACTGGTGCAACCATTGTGGAAATCAGTATGGAGATTCCTCAAAAAACTAGGATTAGAGGTCCCATTCAACACAGCTATTCCTCTTCTGAGTATCTTCCCAGAAGAATTAAAAACATCATACCACAGCAATGTAAGTGCACCCATGTTATTATAGCAGCACAATTTGTAATAGCTAGATCTTGGAAACAACCCAAATGCCCATCAACTGAGGAATGGATAAAAAAAGATATGGTCTTTTTACACAATGGAGTGCTACTTAGTCATAAAGAAGGACAAACTAGAGACATTTATAGGTAACTGGATGCAACTTCAGACCATACTTGTAAGTAAAATAAATCAGATTCATATGATTTTGAGAAAGAATAAATAGATCAGATTCACATGTGAAGAGATCATACTGTCTCCCTGGTGTGTGAAAGAATAAATAAGGACCAAAATGTACAAGAGATATTGTGAAATGGGAAGAAACTGTCCAAAAGGAAAGAGGAACTGGGGTGGGGAAGGGGGAAAGGGAAAAGAAAGGAAGGGAAAGGGAAAAAAAACACAATTAGCTATACTACTAATTTCTCAGTTCATTGAAAAGAAAGGTTTATGCTAATATCATTTGAAGAATTTTTTATACCCATATCTTGTACTCTGAGTAACTACTTTGAAGATAACAATATGCAATGTATTAACTATTGCTATTCTTCTATTATTTTGTTGTGAAATATTTTGTTTTGTCCATAAAATAAAAAATCTAATAATAAAGTTAGCATGTTATGGAAATACCTGCATACCCATGTTTATTATGGCTTAATACACAATAGCCAAGATATAGAACCAGCCTAGGGCCCATCAACAGATGAATGGATAAAGAAAATGTGGTACATATGCACAATGGAGTACTACTCAGCTATAAATAAGAACAAAATTTTGTCATTTGCAGGAAAATGCATAGAAGTGAAGACTATCATGTTGAACAAAATAAGCCAGACTTAGAAAGACAAATATCACATGCTCTCTCTAATATACAGAACCTAAGAAAGGTGACTATATTTTTAGTCAAAGAAGTAAAGGCAGACTATTATTAGATAAGAGGGAGGGAATGGAGGGAGAAGGGTATAGTGCATGGATATGATCTAAATATATGCATTGAAATCCAGGATTTTGTAAAATTAATAGGCACTAATAATAAAAGGGAAAAATAAATTATCAATGTGCCTAATTTTAATTTTCCAATTAAATTTCTTTACACACTGCTATAAGCATATGTGTATTTGTTAAAGAATTACTGAGACTCTCTATTAAAAGAGTAAAATTAACAGAAAAATCAAAAAGAAGAACATCTGCAGGAGAGAGAGACTAAGAGAAACTACTAGATTTCTTGATGAAGCAATGCAAAAATTCATAAGGAAACCTAAAGATGAGCAGGACAGAAGGAGCAGTGTTCTCACTGCAGATGAAATGGAGGCCTGGGGAGATCAATTACTCACACCTCAACACACCATATAACTTGCGAGTCTGTTCTGTTTACTTTCTCCTCTGTGTCTTTCCCTAGACTACGAGGCTCATGGAGCTCAGGATCTCCAGTGCTCAGAGGAGCGTGGCATATAGCAGGTGCTCAGCAGTAGTGTGTGGAATGAACAGGTAAATGAGTAACACAGCTAATTACCTAGGTTCAGGAGCAAGGTGCTTTAAGGACATCACACTGCTTTTCAGCACACTTCCAGATATTGATCCCAGAAGGAAAAACCATGGCCCTAACCTTAAAAAGGCAGCTCACACCCTAAAGCAACACAGCTGCGTAACAAGGGGCCGGGGTAGGTTGTTATAGTTGGTCTTATCAGTTTCAGCCACAAGCCGCTGGTTACTCTAGGTCTTATGTAAACTAATTGGAAACTACTGTATTAACACTAACAACATCTGAGGTCCTTCCATCAAAATGACTGATCAATAGGACCAAAACACACTTTGGCATACAGCCAAAGAACTGGCCTCTCTCTCCCCAAATGAGGGACTTTTAGCTCCACTGATTCATGCAAAGGATATAGCCCACCTCTTTTGCTGGTAGATAGCTGCAGGGTGGGAGGGCCCTGGTGAGGACCCCTAGTTTTCCTTTTACCTCCCCCAAGAAGGTAAAAGGAAAGCACAGTCCTCTGTGTGCAGTGGGCAAAACCTCTTTGTGCCCTCACAGTTTCCTTCTGCTTTGGTAAATACTTCTTCTCCAGGCAAACACTACATCAAATGATGAAATTTAAACTGTTTAGACTTCGCAGAGTTGCACATGTTAATTTAATGGAGCTGGCATGTTCTGTGTCAGAGAATAGGAAGATCAACGAACTATTTTTTTAAATGACAGTAATGGTTCTCCAAAAGAGTGGGGAAAGAAAAGAGGCTTAAAGATACCAGAGCCCTAAGACACAAAGAAATCTCAGGTCTGGGCCATAGCCCCTCCTCTCCCCTTCCCGCTCCTGGGCTGAGGATTAGGTCTGGCCCTCCTCATGACTTCCTCATCCCAGGACAGCACATGCAGCAGCAGCAACAGTAGTGGACACAGCTAATACCTCGAAGCCTGGCAGATCCCAGTGGGGGGTGTGTCAAGAGGAGACACATACACCCAATCAGGACACCAAAGCATGTTTTAAAATTTGGGGTCACTGCAGATGTGACAGGGAGTTTACCAGATTGAACCCAGCTTTGCTTGGATTTACTGGGACATCACAGAGCTAGGAGCTTTTCTCTAGTCCTCAGGCTACCAGAGGAAATGACCACCAGGCATGTGAGCACACAGGTTCTGGGATGCAGGTTAGTCCGCCTTCACTGCTGACATGAGGCTGGGCCTTTCACAAAAGGCTGTTCATAAATGCCAATGTTACAAGCAAACTTCAAATCTCAGGGTGTGCTGGAGCTCTCAAACCCCACTTTAAACCACACATTCCCTCTACAAGAGCCCTCCACTTTCATCTGTAAAGAAACCTGATGGAAACTTCTACACACTGGGTGAACATGAGGACCAAAGGATGCGGGTGACATGTGGGAGAGGAAAGAATGACAGCAGATGGCAGATCTAGAATTCAGAACCCTTGAGTAGTCAAGGAAGCAAGCTAGAGCCACATCCATTCATCCACATATTTCACTACTGCCTCCTTCATCTGGATGTGCGATGATCGCAGTGCTTCTTTCATGTTTCAGCATACTCTAGTGTGGCTTGGGGCTGCATTAATTTATCATACATTCATTTATCAGTATCTCTAGGGAATTAGTGCCAAGACCTTCACAGCTACCAAAATCCTCAGATGCTCAAGTCCTTATATCAATTGTTGTAATATTTGCATATAACCTATGCATGAAGCTGAGCATGGTGGCACATGCCTATAATCCCGGCACTCAGGAGGCTGAGGCAGAAGGAGTACCATGAGTTCAAGGCCAGCTTGAAATACAGAGTGAGTTCAAGGCCAGTCTGAACTACATAATGAGACTCTCTCTCAAAAACAAAACAAACAAACAAAAAAGCCAAACCAAAAAACCTATGCACACCATACCAT
Source organism: Chinchilla lanigera (assembly GCF_000276665.1). Taxonomy (NCBI): domain Eukaryota; kingdom Metazoa; phylum Chordata; class Mammalia; order Rodentia; family Chinchillidae; genus Chinchilla; species Chinchilla lanigera. Next base: position 22,839,607 of record NW_004955402.1, on the reverse strand, counting down.
ATATTTTCCATCATCTCTAGATGATTTATAATACCTAATGCAATGTAAATGCTATGTAAATAGTTGTTATGTTATACTTGGTTAGAGACTAAGTCTGTATATTTTCAGTACAGATGCAGTATTTTTTCAAAACAGTTTGGACCCATGGTTGGTTGAAGCACTAAACCTCCAAACACAGAAGTCTGACTGTGTTTTGACAATAAATAAAATTTATGGTGATCCATACTTTGTGGTATTTGAGAAATAGCTCTGTCATTGGTGTTGTTCCTTTATAAAGTTGTGGGCTGAGGATATACAGCAAGTGCTCAGTGATGTTGGAAGTCAGGGAGGCCAGGCTGCAGGAGGGAGGGACCAGGATTTCCCACAATAGGGCCTCAGAAAGATTAAAATTAGGAACAAATAATTATAAACAATTAATTCTAAGTGAATAGTCATTTCTGTGGACAGTGTTTTAAAAGGTTCATAGACTCTGAAGGCCAAAGACTCAAATAATGAATCCTTCAGATAAAGCATATTTTTCTAATAAAAAAAACTTCCTGACTGTCCTGACCAAGTTAGGTTTAGTTGTTAATTTTATTGACTTGGGAGGTCACTGAGGGGATTAGTAGAGTACACTTCTGGATGGGTCACAGAGGAGTGACCTTGTTCTTATGGCTTGTGTCTAGATGTTTCCCCAAAGGCTCATGCAGTTGTAGGGGTTTTTTTCAGAGACAGCTGAATCTAGAGTGTACTGGGATTAAGGATGTGTGATCACTAAATCAGTACACTGATTGGTTTGGTACCACCCTAATTCCAGTAACCTGGATACAACATATGGGATAGAAAGAGGCTTGTTTTGCCCCTTGCTTGCTTTGCTGTCTTCTGCATGCCATGAACTGTTTCCCCTCTGTGATGGGGGTCTGCCATCTACCCTGCCCTGGAGTCAGTCAACTATGGACCCAACCTTTACAAACTATGACCTAGACAAACTTTTCCTCTTTTAACTTTGAATGTTGGGTATTTTGTCTCAGCAACAAGAGAAAAGAAACTGAGGTAGAACTTGGTGTCTAAAATGGGATCACTGCTGTGACTATACCTGACCGTGTGGTTCTGGAGCCTTGAGAATGGCTTCTGGGAAGAGTTTGGAAAGGTTTGGAGATGCTGGCTAAAAAGATAGAGCTGCAATGCCTTAGGTGGTACTGGATAGAAAATTTTGGTCAGAGCTCAGAGCACCAGAAGGCTAGTAGAAATCCAGCCAGTAAAGACCAGTGTCTGGAGGTTTCTGTTGGGAACACAGACTGCACTGGATACTGAACTCCAGATGATGTGTGTTATACCTTGGCAGAAACTGTGTCTGCATTTTGCTCATGTCCAGAGACTTTGCCTGAGACTGAGATGAAGGGCAGTGAACTAGCTAATCTTATAGAAGAAATTTCAATCCAGTCTAATGTTGAGGTGGTAGCATGGCTACTGTTGCAGGCTTTTAGCCAGATTTATGTTGAGAATCAAGAGCAAAGAGCCTACCAGAAATATTTGTGAGTTTGGCCAGAAAGGAAGCTCAGTAAAGTTGTAAATTGCAATGATGGAGCAGAGGAGAAATTTGTCACTGAAAAGATAAGCAAGAAAAGGCCAAGTACTTCAGAAGACAACAGAAAAAATGGCCTGAGGACATCACAAGAAGTTGCTCGACTCCAGCCTTTGCAGCCTCAGAGTTGCAAAGGTGAAAGATTTTGCTTTGAGAAGAGAGCCCCAGAGTTTATGTTTCAGAATGGTGGTAGCCTAGGGAAGCTATTCCTCAGGATTTGGTTCATAAGCACTGGACCCCTATAATCAAAAGGAACCCTGGCTACTGCTCCAGCTGGCAGCAGACCTTGGTATCATCCATGTGCTGCTGATTTTAAGCACATGAAGAATGCAAGAGTTGTGGAGTCAGGAAGGCTTCCACCTAGATTTCAGAAAAAGGCCTGGGAGGCCAGATAGTGTGTCCCTGAGAGGGTAGTGTGTGAAGCTGTGAGTGTGAAGCCAATGGTTCAATGGAAGAGACCCTAGAAGGCTGAAGAAGCCAGGAACATGGATTATCCCAGGAAAGCTGAAAGGAGTGAGCAAAGCCAGCCAAAGAAGAAGCCAAGAGGGCTACAGCCACTGGCAGTGCCATAAAGGCAGTGCCATCCAAACAGTTTGGCGTGTACAACTTACCATAGATTGCCAGGGATGTAAGTGGAACTGTGGGATTTAATGTTTGCCCTGTTGTGTTTTGGTCTTGCTTTGTTCCCATAACTTGCTATTCCCCTATTTGTAACTTCTGGAATGGAAATTTCTATCTTGTGCCATTGAATGTTGGAATTGTCTAACTTTCTTTTCATTTATACAGAGGTTCACAGCTAAGAGTCTGCATTACATCTCAGAGGAGATTTTGGACTTGGACTTTTCATCAATGCTGAAACTGTTAAGACTTTGGCAACTCTTGAAGATGTACTAAATACCTTTTGCAGACAGGGGTGTTCATGAGTTTTTGAGGGCCCAAGGGCAGAATGTTATGGTTTGTATCCCCCCCAAAGTCTCATGCAGTCATAGGTAGGGTTTATTCAGAGACAGCTGAATCTAGAGTGTGTGATGCTGGGATTAAGGGTGTGTGATTACTAAGTCAGTCCACTGACTGCTTTGGCCCCACCCTAATCCCAGTAACCTGGATACAGTATATGGGAAAAACAGAGGCTTGTCTTGCCCCTTGCTTGCTATATACCTTCTGCCTGCCATAAACTGTTTCCCCTCTGTGATGCCTATCTGCCAAGCCACTATGCCTTGGAGCCAACTAGCTATGGACTGAAACTTCTATAAACTGTGAGCAAAATAAACCTTTCCCCTTTAACATTGGATGTCAGGTATTTTGTCTTGACAATGAGAAAAAAAGTAACTAAGACACTTGGGTACCATATATGGTAGCCCTGGCTCTTTAATTTCTGGTTCTGTTCCCCTGCTCTGCTTCCCTCCTGCCACAAACTAAGCATCCTCCCTCTGTCACACCCATCTTTCACAATCTTTTTGACCTGGAGCAGTCAGCTATGGACTGAACCCTCTAAAACCATGAGCCAAATAAACTTCTCCTCCTCTTAGTTTAGTGGATGTCAGGTATACTGTTCCAGTGATGGAAAAGCTGACTAATATACCTGCTAAGGAGAGCAGTAGGTAATTCTCTTCCCAGAGTAATCCCTTTCATTCACCATGGAAAAATGAAAACTATATTCACAGAAAATCACTACACAAATGTTTACGGAAGCTTCATTTGGAGTTGCTAAAAATTAGTAACAACCCAAATGCCCTCTAGGAAGTGAATGTGTACCCAAACTGTACTATACCCACATAATGAACTACTAATCAGCAATAAAATGGAATGGACTGTTGATGCCCTGAACAGCTAATGAATTTCAAGGCCCTATGCACAGTGAAGAAGCCAACCTCAAAGATTATACATGAAATGATTCTATTTATGTGGCATTCTTGGAAAAGTAAAACTATAGAGAAAGAGAATAGATCAGTGCCACTAGGACTCAGGGTGAGGAGACTGTACGGCTGTGAAGGAATAGCTAGGGCATACTTCAGTTTCAGCAACTGTCCTGTATCTCATTAGTGGTGATAGTTTTAAGGATCTATGAGTTTTTAAAACACATAGGACTATATGATAAAAATAAAAGTTTTATATATATATAAAGTTGCATCCGGCTGCAACTTCAGGAGAGGAGGCTGCAGCTATCTCTGAAAAAGCCCTATCTATGATTGCATGAAGCTTTGAAGAGACATCTACACACAAGCCATGACATCCTGCCTTTGGCCCACCAAAGACTCATGCACATCCCTTTACGTAAAAAGCATTTAGTCAATCTCCAAGAACTGCCAAAGTTCTAACAGTTTCAGCATTGCTGAAAATTATAAGCCCAAAGTCTCTGAGATTTAAGGCAAACTCCCCAGTCACCCAACCCTATAGCCTGCTACTATAGGTCACCTCCCTCTAGGCAGCCATCGTCACTTTCTGAGGGTCATCAAGCCTGACTTGACTCTTAGGACCTGCCTGCATTTCACCTGCCACAAAGCACCTTTTACCCTCTTTCCTACCCACCTACACCACCCTTTCTCCGAAAGTCCTGCTAGACCATGGGGTATATTTGGATTTTTCCCATATCTAACATTTCTATAGCCTGGGTGGCCTCTACTGTATTTTGACATGAGTCATGTGCTGCCCTGTTACTTCATTTTTTATTATTTATAATTTATTTCCCAAATCAATCAAAATCATAAAGGTAATAGTTTCCATATTCTTGGGCTCACCAGCATTGGTAAAAGTGAAACTTCCCATCCATCCAAGCTTTACTCCCCTGCCCATGTAAAAATAACCACCAGCTTAAAAAAAAAAAAAATAACCACCAGCTGGTTACATATAATGTCATAGGAACTCAGCTTGAATTTTTCTATGATTGTCTTCATTCGGCACACTTCTCTTAATGTCAAAATTCTTCGTGCTTATCCTCAACAGACCAAGATGGGGAGGCCTCATCAGAGACAGGCATGAAGGACAAAAGCTATAGGGCATGTGCCAGTCTTCCTAACCTGTAAGGGGCTCTCACAGTGCATCAGTCCTATACCAAGATGCCATTTTTCTCACCTGTGAGGTGGAAGCATGAGTGCCCATCTGCCCTCTCTGGGTATGTGAGGACAGCCAGGCTAACCTGCACACCCTTCCCAATGCCTTGTCAACAGACTACAGTGGTTCTATTACTACCATGTTCAATGATGAATCATTGTCCACAAAAATTATATCCAGTTCTGGAAACAAAAAAAAAAAAAATCACTCATATCCCTGACTACTGTTCTGGACAGAACTGTTGAACAGCTCGGCTCTCCCCACTCTCAGACATGGGTGTTTTTGAGCTTAAACAGGAGACACAAGAGAAGACTGGATAACCTCTCCCACCCCCAGGAACTGACCACCCAGACACTAGCAGCTCAAGCACTGTTGGGTCCTGGTGATTTATGGAAGCTGCCATCAGAAGCCAGCCTGAGCACTGCTATGGCCTGCAGCTATGATCTGATAGGGAAGGGGATAATATATCCCTCTAAAATGAATGCCATTGCCTGAAAGAAGATCCTGCCAAGCACCTACACGGTTGGCAAAAGTCAGACTTTCCACACGTGGAAATGATAGTTGCACTCTGCAGCTACCACTCCTGTTTCACTAGAAGCAGCCACCACAGTCACCTTGACCTCAGGGACCCTGTCTCTCCTCTGCCACCCCAAGAAGGAGCCTGGGCAAGAGCATGAAACAAGGCTGATGAACACCTGGCTTACCAGGTGGTGCTTTTCCATCCTTAACAAGTCTCACTGGGGGCCCCCTCCATCAGAGGAGCCCTCCCACTCCCATCCAGGAGACCCTCAGCATGTCTACACCCATCCAAACGCAACAGGAAATGACATGTGCCTTGTCTTGCCAACCTGAACTTTCCTTGCAAGCTACACATTTCTGTGAGGCCAATGAAGCTAGAAACAATGGAAGAGTCGATTCTACCCCATTTGCCTACAGTTTTGAAGTTATAAAATATCCCAACCATATGGGCAGATAAGGGATCTGACAAAGGTCTGAGGACGTAAGCTCTGAAGGTAAAAGGCCTACCCTACAACTTTTCATTGTTGTAGTCATTCATGCTTCCTGCTGCTGAGGCTTTCCACCTGGCCAAGAGAGGCAGCCACAGGATAAAGAACCAGAGGGTCATGCATAGAGAATGCACAGTCTGGGAGGTCTGGGGGAGACTCAGTACAATGGTGGCGAACAAACTGCACATGCCACAGCTGGCTATTCGTACCAGTGAAAGCCCTAAAAGGTTCGCTATCCCTGACTTAGTATGATTGTGTCCTGTAAAGAAGGAATAAATACATAAAATTTATTCAGAGTTTTTACATTGATCTTTATGTCACTCAAAAAAAGACACCAGCTACACACAAATACAAAGGAAGAAATCAGGCTGGTCTTCGACTTCATAGCTTGCCTACCTCTCCACCAGACCTACCCTGACTAAGACATCATCTTCCCATCCATCTCTAGTGCTTACAAATGGAGGAAACTGTACCCGTTCAAGATGAAATCTCTAACCTTCACCTCAGCAATTAAATATCTAATAGTTTATCTGAAAGAAATACCAGTGTACAGAAGAAGATATCGGCAACTACCTGAACATTGGCAACTACCTAAACATTATCAACTACCTAAACAGCCAATGCTTCATTTGTGCATGCATGCATTTGATAAATATTTAGTAGGCACCAAGCATGGGCCAAATCAAATTTTGAAGGAGATAGAGTATTTTGGAGAAATGGTTACATGGATCATGGTCTATGGGTAGACTGATTACCATGCTATCATTAAAGAATATTTAATGACGGGAAAGCACCCAATGTTATAACTTAATGTCATATTTAATATTCATAGATATCAAAATTCTGGTAAGACACAAAAATATTAAGAGAAGTTCCCTTAGGTGATGAGAAAAGAGACTTATATTTCATCAGTGTGCTTTTCTGTAGTCCCAAAATTTATACACATGCTCCTTCTGTGATGGAACCCTTTGCTGTATAAGGGTAGAAATTTTGCCTTAGTCCTTTCTCATGGAATCTTGCCACTGTAATTCTACAGTTCAAGTTCATAGCTACACAGGGCTGCAGTGTAAAGATGCTGTAGGGTACGAGGCATACACACACCTAAAGACATACACTGCATTATCTGGAGTGTACTAGAAATAATCCATATTACTTAGCTGTCAGATGGATGGAAAAAAGCTTCTTTCTCCTGCCCCCAAAGAAGAAGGTAATAGGTTTAGTATTCCCAGCAACCCCCTCTGGGCACTATCTATACACCACAGGTTACTCCATTACCAAACACAGGGGTCACTGTTCTTCCAGCTTATCCATCCTATTCCAACCCTCTTGGACAAGGCCAACCAAGTAACTGTCCTACCTCCATCCCTATCTGCAGTGAGATGAGGATCCACCTCTCCAAGTAAAAATTAGGGAGAAATGGTCCTCAGGCAAATAAAGCTCAAAAATGGCAAAACCAGTACTTTGGAGACAAGAGACAACTAGTCATCACCGCACATGAAAAAGATAAGTGCTATCCCCAGACTCTCCAGCAGGGGCTTCTGCATGGAGGCAGCTTGGATGGGGAGGCCACTTTCTCCTCCAATTCTGTTATGACAATTCACTCACTCAACAAATATTTCCTGTTCTAGGCTCTCAGGCCACACCAGTAACGAAACAGACAATGACAACAAACTTATTCTGCCTTCCTGGAGCAGTGGACCAGCTACTTCAGGACTTTGGAGTTTGCCCTAAATGGAGAAATTTCCTAAGGGAGGTCTGGTACTGAGGTATGACATGATCTGACACTCACTTCTAAAATGTCTCTTTCCTCTTGTTATGGTTGATACATTGTGTCAACTTGGGGAGTCTACAGGTTTGGCTAAGTGACTCAGCAGGAAGCCGGGGTGCTTACTTTGTATACATCCTGAGCCTGTGGAAGAGGAGGGCATGGAGATTATGTGAGAGCTACA
>NW_004955402.1:22805193-22831841 GCF_000276665.1 Chinchilla lanigera | reverse complement strand
TCCTTCCTTAATTTTGGGCATTGGGTATTTTGTCTCAGCAACAGAGAAAAGTAACCAAGACACCTCTGTAGCCAATTATACAAGCCTAATGCCTAGGCTTCTCCTTCATGATAAAATCTGCTGGATGGACCACACCTGGTTCTATCTAATCTTCTCCTCTTTCCCTGCTAATGGCTATTTTCCAAGGCAAGGAGGAAGCTTCTACCTCAATAGGTATCACAATTTATCATAGATAAAGCAGGTGCATAAGTGATATAAATTGTAATTGGTATAAACTTTTTTACTCAAAATTGTGGCCAGTGACTAGTGTTGGTGCTGTGTGTGACCCTGGTTGGCCAGAAGGACTTCCTCTGCATTCTCCCCTCCAATAATCCACCTCTTAGCATCTCCCACCTGCTCTACACGCATCAGTTCTAGTTATTCATGCTAAGAGCATTTGCTTATGAACCCATCTGCTACAAAACCCAAGACACCCTTTGGATCAACTGAACCAATAAGAAGATGCCCTGGTTATTTTCTATTCTGAGAGTTTAAAAAAAAATCTTGGGCTTGTCCCACACATTCTTGGTTAAGACCCTGGCATTCTCTTCTATAAAAAATCAATGCATGATGAGGCAAAGCTGCTTTATCAAGACCAAAGAAGATTCCATCTTGATTTTCTTCTTTTCAAGAATGTTAAAAAATATTTGATAAGGCACTCAAGAAACTAATTTGTTTCCTTTTTGTCAAAGCTAGGAATACTGTTCTATATTGAACTAATCATTAACATTTTCCATTTTTCAACTTGTTAAAAATTTGTAAGAGGGGGCTGGGGATTTAGCTCAGCGGCAAAGCACCTGCCTGGCAAGAGCAAGGTCGTGAGTTCGGTTTCCGGTACCAGAGAAAAACCAAAAAAAAAAAAAAAAAAATTTTGTAAGATATTTTTCCTAACATTAAGATCTAAATATTTTCCCTTGGAAGCTGACATTTTAATTTCTAAATTATAAAACTAATCAAGGGGCTGGGGATTTAGCTCAGCGGCAAAGCGCCTGCCTGGCAAGCGCAAGGTCATGAGTTCAGTTCCTGGTACCGGAGAAAAACCAAAAAAAAAAAAAAAAAAAAACTAATCAGTAAAGAGGAGTCATGTTGCCAAGTTGCAAATATATACAACGTAGATTCTATTTTTTACCACGTCTCTGAAAACAGAAAATTCTGGGCATATACGTTTGTTGATTCGTGGTAATTTAATTTTTTCTTTTAAAAATGATCCATCTTCCCCTCTCCTTTCTCAATAGATAACCCACAAATTGATTGATCTGCCCATACAAAATAAAAAGATGATTGTAAGCATCAAGGTAGCCAATCAACTTACATTTTCACATATACCATATCATTGTTATACACTGTCTTCAGAGATGCTCTGTGGAGAGACATTGAAGCTATAGGCAGAGCTGGCTCACTTGGAATGAGGAAAGACCCCAGGGTGGTCACATAGGCATACCACAGGTTCCAGCAGTCACAGAGAAGCTGAGTGCCTTTATATTGGTATCATTTATTATAGCCTCAGCCACATCTTGGTTTGATGACGAAAAAATTCAGATGCATATGCTAAAATCACAGGCATATCTCTACCTTAACATTTCTTTCCCTAAACTAACAGTTTATGTAACTGGTGGTTGCTAACTTCACCCCAGGAATTGACTGAGCCTGGACAGGCAATCTGAACACAAAAAGACTGATGTACACACTTTGTTTTTTAAGATCTTAAATACCACATGACCATGAGGGTGGGAAGAAAAATATCAATGGAGGCAGGGCAAAAAAAATCCACTGACATTTAGCCATCTCAGTTGTAGAGAATATGCTCAGGACAAACAGGCATGCTTCACGAAAAAGCTCTGGTCCCAAAAGCACACTGAAACTCATAACGTAAGTCTTTAGTGCTTTCTCTTAAAAAATGTTTTCAACATATGCAAAATTAAAGAAAATATGACAAGACCTCTCCCCACATACCCACAATCCAACTGTGACTCATGCTCCCTCTATACATTGACTCACCTACTTATCCTTTATTCTGGATCATTTTCAAGAAAATTTTAGACATCATCTAATTTCAGCTCTAAATATTTCAGTATATACCTCTGAAAGAACAAATTCTTATTTAAACATAACCTCAATGTTATTGGTTATGCTTTGTGTTTAGATGTCCCCCAACCCCAAAGCCTCATGCAAGTCATAGGTAGGACTTTCTCAGAGGTGGCTGGATCTAGAATGTGTGATGCTGGTATTAATGGTGTGTGATTACTAAATTAGCCCATGGACTGGTTTGACACCTGCCCTATACCAGTTAGCCTAAATAGAATATAAAAGGGGCAGAAAAAAGCTGCTGTCATTTGTAGCTTGTTGCTTCCTTGATGTTTTTGTTGTCTTCTGCCTGCCATGAACTGTTTCTCCTCTGCAATGCCCCTCTGCCATGCTGCCCTGCCTTGCAGCCAGCTGACCATGGACTGAAACCTCTACAAGCTGTGAGTTGAAATAAAACTTTCCTCCTTTAACTTTGGGTGTCAGCTATTTTGTTTCAGCCAGGAGAAAAGTAACTAAGATGCAATGTCACTTTAAAAGTAATAATTGTTAATATCAAAAAGTCAGTCACTGTTCAACTTTCCCCAATGGTCTCAACTGCTTACTGACAACATGTTTGTTTAAATCAGTTTTTAATTAGGGCCATATGTTGCCATTGCTTAATGTAGCTCTCAAGTCCCTTTTCACCTAAAGTTTCCTTCCATTTTTTTTTTCTTTGTCTTTTTTTTTGGATCCCTATGGTGAGATTTAATATTCATTGTAGTTTAATTTTCCCCATTGTTTCCTTCCCATTGTGGGTCAGAATAAGGCCCAGATACACTCCTCCCACATCCCTCTCTTTCCAACCCCCAAAGATCCAAATGTCCCTACAACGGAGAAGATGCTGACATACCCAAGCCTCTGTGAATGACCTGCAGAGGTGGACCCAGTTATGCTGATTAAATAGCCGGTCTTCACTCATGGACTTTCCCAAGCCAGCCACAGGCAAAAGTATACACCTTGAGAAAGGATGTGGAGGTTGCCAGGGGCAATGGCTGTCCTCCATGTGAGAGAAGAGAACCCCTCAAGAGTTCAGAAGTTTCATCATGAGAAAGAAATAAACCATGGAGAAGAAAGGAGGGCGGGGGAGGGGTGCTCCCGAGTGGGCCTCCGCATGTTAATCAGTTTTAAAGCTGCCACCAATAAGAACTAGCGTTTCGGATCTGGCAGGGGAGGGCAAAGGCAGTCCTGTTGTTTTCCAGAGAGGCTCAGGTTGGACTCCAAAACAAAAGGCCAGGACTCACAAAGTGTCAACCCTGGAAGGACTTACCAGCGCACAACCACTTAAATCACAGCCCTGTGACAGGCAGCAACCCCTGCCCCACCCCCACCCGTACAGACAGCATGTGCTCTGCTGGTTTTCTAATAATGGGACACAGTTGGCTGCAGGCTTTGGAGTAAAAAAAGACTTCACCTTAAATCCCAGCTCCTTCATTTAAAGCACAGTAGCCTCTGACAATCTGCTTAACCTCCCTGTGCCTCAGTTTCCTCATCAGTTAACTGGAAATTCTTTATCTGTCTACCTGCTAGAGCTGCTGTGTGAGTAAATAAAGTTTTACATGGAGACACACAATATAGCCCTTAGAACAAGCTTGTAACACAGCTGCCCCCTCCCCCTCTGCTACCAGTCCATTCCAACCCATACCCTTGCAAGGAGCCAGGACAGCACCTGCTAGATGTCTGGCTGGGTTACCGACATGGTCTGTGGCCATGCATGAAACAAAGCCAACTGACCCATAAAGGGTTCAATCCCATGATCCTGATCTCAATAGCAAGGCTCCAACCAACTGAGCTAATTACAGCAGAGTCAGATTCAACTCTGCTTCTACAGAGATACTCTTAGCAGTTCATACAACATTCTGAAACAGTTGTCCTAAGATGCTATGACACAACACATTTGCCAAGTTTACTAATGATCTCATCTTTTAAAAATTTTAATGTAATGTAGCATACAGATGTGTCTCTTAAGAGGATTAAGGTAGAAATTCATTAGTGCAATAATACCAGTGGATTTGTGTTCTAAAACTAACACCAATCAATCATCTTAATGCACACCCCATCTTAACACTACTTAGTTTCTAGGGGCAACACGGCAAGCTGGGCAGCCAGATCTTCACCCTCAGAGAAGGTATCTGCAAACAGAGGAGACAGTGAGAATTCCATGTAGAGACAGCCCAATGAATATCTGCTGTAATTCATGCTGTTCAGACTGCAGTGTACATAGGAATCACCAGGGGATCTTGGTAAAATACATGTTCTGATTCAACAGTCAGGGAAGGCCCGAGAGTGTGCAGTTCTAGTAAGAGCCCAGGTGTGCCCAGCCCATACTTGCTGTAGCAAGGGTATTATCCTCGCTCTAGTCGGCTGTTTTACAGATGGGGTAGCTGAGGCAAAAAGGTAATCACCAAGACCAAATCAGTGTGAAAGGAATGAATATGGGACACTCAAGACTAACCCCGTGACAAGATGCATGCTGTAATGTGGACAGGCTGCCTGGAAGGAGAACATTCAAGACACCGAAGTAGAGTCATTCATAACTTTGATCTAGCCAGCTATGGGGGGCCTATGCCTGTAATCCTAGCACCCTAGAAGACTAAGAAAGGAACATCCCAAGTTTGAGCCCACCCTGGGCAATGCAGCAAGAGTCTGTCTCAAAAGAAAACATTTTTTATAAGAGCTGAGAATGTGGCTCAGTAAGAAGACCCTGCGTTCAGTCTCCGGCGGTGCATTTTCCCAACACCTCTCCCTACAAAAAAAACTTAGATCCACTGCCAGAAGCCAACTCAGGAACTTCAGTCTCCTGTGACCAGGTGAATTCCTCCCAGTTTTGGTCTGCTTATGGGAGGGAGCAGTGCCAGTGTCTGGTCCTAGTGCTTGGGGGAAGTGATGCCTTTCTAGGACAGTTCCCGGCTGAGGCAAGTGCCCAGAACAACATAGCTATTATCACCATGCTCCCTCCAGCCAATAGAAGGCAATAAAACATTTCCTAAATTAAATTACTAAGTCATTAAAAAATTACAAAGTTATAATTGTCATTTTGACGTTCATGCTTGTCATCACTGTAAAAATACTCTACAATGTTAGTTTTGTCGATCAAAGGAGTAAAAAAATAGTCTTAGGATTCTTAAATGTCTTTAGACATTCATTAGTGCAATAATACCAGTGGATTTGTGCTCTAAAACTAACAGCGATCCTCATCTTAGTGCATATCTTAGCACTACATTCAATCCAAAACACATTTCAGGCTTTAAAATATCTGATTCTATTAATTCTACCACATACTGCTTTCTACATTAGAAATCTCATAATTACAATTTTTTTCTTTAATAACATCAAGGCAGCAATAAATTCTAATACTCAGCTGTGCAACATCTGAGGACAAAAACAAAAGGCCTCACTAAGTCCAGTCAAAAAAAACAAAATGAGCAGCTCCCCTATTTTGACAAGTTATGTTACCAAGTAATTATTTATCCAATCAACTTCCCAAGAATTTTTATGCAAAGCTGGTGGGGTTTTTTGGGAAAAAACATTCTATCAGTCTGGGGGGAAAAAAAAAATAATAAGCACAATATATTGTTTTTGTCCAAGACAACAGGTTTGCTAAATGAGTAACTTCTAATGGAGTCAGCAGACATGAGTGAAATTAATATGTCATTAGCTGAGGTTCAGACTCAAGTTTCAGCCAGAAAGGGCTTAGAAGTTTTTCGGTTCAAAGGGTCTCAAGACAAGAGAATCCTTAGGCAAGCTTTAAAAATTAAGACCCTCTGAGTGGACCTTTGCAGGACTGCTTGCACAGGTGTGTTCATCTGTTTGTGAAAACTCACCCAGCTGCACACTTATGACCCATGAACTTTTCTCTGCATGATCTATTTCAATTAAAATTTCCTCCCAGCGTACCTGAAAAATGGAGGACAGCTGAGAACACTGGGAGTGTGTGCCTGCCCAGGGCTTTTGCTTCTCCCCACTTGCTACCACCCAGTGTCCTTTCCCCAAGGAACTCTCCCTCTTGCTAAGGCCACACTCCACAGACCTGGGAGGCTTATTCCTTGTAGCTCAGCAAGACTTACTAGTGGCAGGGGTCTGGAACGACACCCGGCTCAATTCCCTTACCATTAGCTAATTCACAGAAGGGGTTGGTGATTATAGTTCCCGCCTCTCACTATGAACTCAACCAGGCCAGTAATTCTGCAAGACCTTTCTCCTGCTCTTAACATTTACTCTGGCCCCAGGCCAAAAAGTGGTTGGCCTGAAGAGTTCATTGGCTGAACTATCCAAGGTAAAGGACTGGAAGTCCCCTGAGCTGTCCACAGCCACACAGCTGGTCCAGGAAGCATAGCAGCACTGAGATCTTGAGTCATGGGCTTCACTGGACTCTCAGTTCCCTACCACTAGTAGAGAAACTAGGTTATTTAATTGTTCTCAACTTTGTGGGGAGAAACCTTGAGCAGAATACAGTGGGAAAAGGATCTCTACAACTTCTGCTCTAAATTCATTTTGATTCGCTCCTGTCTCCACACAAAGTTTTTGGAATCAACACCACCTTGCTCTGTGGGAAAAAAGAAAACCCTCCACTTCCTTTGTTCTGCTGGAAGCTGGGAGGTGCTCAGCCCCTGTGTAGTAGTGCATAGAACTGTAGCTTTTTTCTCCCTTTCTTTGTATATTGGGCTCAGAGATTACACTGTGTTTCTCTGTGAATATAGCCAGTTAGCATTTACCAACATGTACCTGTCTATTTTCTGTTGTTTAAAGAAGACTTTTTAAAAACTTCCTAAAATGGGGTATAGAAGGTCAGCAAAGGGTGGGTTTGAGATGTTTGGGTGGGTTAAGCGGGCATTTTGACAACCTGGCTTCTCCTTTGGCATGTTTAATTGTGATGTTAACAGACACCCTTACAGTTTAAGATGTCACTTTTAAAATAAAATTCTCCCCTAATGATGACTTGAGCTCTGCCGCTTGATGGGAGAATCAGCAGAGCCTGTAGGGTCCTATTTGGAATTGACATCCTTTATTGTAATTTTGCTGGTTTATTTTTAAATTCTTTTTTGTTTTCACTGGAAAGGAAAAGATGATGCACAGTTTTAAACGCTGGAAGTGTAAAAGTTGCTTTGTTACAATGAAACTACATGTTCCTTCATCACCAAAATAGGGATAGTGAAAGTCCTTGCTTGATGGACTGTGTAATATTAAATGTATAATATTAAATAAGATCATACATTCAGAATCCCAGTGGTGCACACACTACAGGCTAGGTGCTAAAATTCATTAGCTGTTTTTATCATAGGTGGATCATTCATTTTTAAGATTCTCTACTGGAAGCTAATTGGTATCTTAAGGATACGAATGTGCACTTAGGCACACAAATGCCCTGCATGCTGCTTTACAGAACTTTAATAAAATCAGCTACTTGCTCTACTCTTTTTTTCTTTCTTTCTTTTTTGAGACAGTGAGACAGAGTTGGACTCATTAGGTAACCTCCAACTCTCCACCATCCTGCCTCAGCCTCCCAAACACTTGAGGTGACAGGTGTGCACCTGGATACCCAGCTTTTGCTCTGCTCTTGCTAGCAAAAACAGTATCACAAATATGCACACATTGCAGGGGTCTTTGGGCAAAAGATTCTGAATAAGGCTGGCTGGTCCCCAAGACAAGGGCTAAAGGTCTCTGTAAGATATCTTTCTGGCTCTTTCTGTTCCACAAAAGACACTTTAGAAAGTCCTGCAAGCCAGTGCCACAGCTGTACAGTGGCTTTGAGTTGAGGGTAGGGAGGAGGGGGCAGTGCTGAAGCACTAGGATTTCCACACCAGATCAAGACTATGGGGCTCTTCCATGGAAACATAAAAACATACTTCAGCTAGAAACTTGAAAGGTCAACCCATGTATATAGGGTTTGAAATCCAAGGAAACCACTTCAAGGTCACAGGGCCACAATTATGAGTCTTCTGTGGTTTCAACAAAAGATCACTGTAATCAGAGACCAAAATGAATGGAATAATCATGATGTGGAAGAAGCCTGTTAAAAAAACTTTTCACTGAATCCACAGAGAAGAACCAGAGAATTTACTAAAGTGATTCTGATAAACTGAATTCATAATCCATCATTCTGCCCCTGTGTCTCCCAATCCAACTGCTCTTATGGCCAGAAAGGTCTCCTTGTACAGTGACTGTATCCACCCTGCACCAGTACGGAATAAGATGGAACTGCCCCATCCTTATTCCTAAGCCCCTTACTGTGTAATTAAGTGGGTAGGGGGAGCACCACCCAAAACCTAGAGCTTTCTCCACACAACCTCCTCCCCTGCTTCCAAAGCAGGTGTACAACATGCATAAACCTGGAGAATTTTTCAAAATCAGTTTTGTTCTTCTTAGCACCAAAGGTTATCTCTTGAAATATTTGCCAATATTGATCCTCAAGGAATAAATCATCTCCAAGCTCTGACGTGAACCCTAGGCAGAAAATATACCGAGGAGGTAATTCTTCAAGGTGCAGTCAATCTGTTTAAGTGGGAGGAAGGGTGTTTCCGGATAACTCAATGATTAGCTTTCAATGCCCGGCTCCCTGCAACAATCACTTTACAAGACGCCTGTCCTCCTCCTTCAAAGGGTTTACTAAAAAAAAAAAAAAAAAAACCCTCTACCGGGTAGACTGAGAAGCCATTCTTCCCTGGGGACACTCATCTGGGGCTCCAAGGCTGAGGCTTTGTGCGCGGGCCGCCGCCCCCGCCCCTCCTCCCACAGAGACCGCTCCTCCAGGGTTCCCAGGGCCACCTGCTTCTAAGAAGAAAAAGGGGATACTGTGAGCGCTACCACCGCGCTCAGGCGGCGTCCTCCGCGGTGCCCCCCGGAGGAGGAGGTGTCCCCGGGAAGCGCGCTTTGTCGCCAGGGTCGCGAGGTCGCCTGCAGCGCCCCAGAGGCCCGAGGGGGTTTTGTCCCGGGCGTCGCTCAGCGCTCTCCTCCAGGACCTGACTGCCGCGGCGCGGGGCTACTTTCCGCGCCCAGCTCTGCACGCGCCCGGGTACCGGGCCGACCGCCGCCTCCGAGTCCCACCCCGCCCACCCGGCCGAGCTAACGGCACGGCGACCGGGAACCTTCACACGCCGCCTCCGGCCCCGCGGCACCTGCTTGGCGCGCGCGCGCCCAGCTCCGGGCCCGGGCGTGGGGCTGACCCGTCCGCCCAGGAGGGTCCCGCTGCAGCCGACGGGTGCCCAGGGCCCCCGCGTTAAACGGGGAGACGGACCTGCCCTTGGACGCCCGTCCCCGGGGGCCGCACCCAGCCGAGCCCGCCTGCGGCGCCCCGAGCCCGCGCACACGGGGAAGGGGCTGCGGCCACGGCCCGAGGCGCGCTCTCCGGGCCGTACCTTGTGGGGCGCCCGCAGCAGCCGGTGGACCCCGGCCAGCTGGGTGCCGAGAGCGAGGTCCTCGCGGAACGTGAACAGCGGCGGCCGGCTGGGCTCGGGGAAGTTGGTGCTGTTGAAAGGGTCCGTGTCGTCCAAGAACTGCACCCGGCAGGCCAGCGTGGCCATGATGCATCCCTGCCGCGGGGCCACGGGCCCCGGGGACAGCGGAGCCGCGGGTCGGACGCCGGGTCGCCGCGCGAGGGGAGGCCGCAGCCGCGCTCGCTCGCTGGCTCTCCGCTCTCGGGCTCTCAGGCTCCTGCGCGCCGGGCTGCAGCCCGGGCTCCGGCCGCCGGGGGCGGGGCGGGAAGGGGGCGGGGCCGGCGCGCCCCCTCCTTCCCCTCTCGCTCGGGCTCCTCCCCTCCTGCGTTTCCCCCTGCACCCGACCCGGCGGCTCCGACCGGGGCGACCCTCCTCCCGGACGCGGACAGGGGAGCAGTCGCTCGTGCGGTGTCCGCAGCTCTGCGGCGACGGCGGCCCGGGAATGCCTGCGGGTGGGCTCGGCTGCACGTGCGCCCCGCAGCCTGGCGCGGAGCTGCATCCTCTGGAGCCCGAGGAGAGATGGACAGACCCGACCGCCCTCTGCCTCAACCCTTTCCAAATGAAAGAGGCTGCGGCCGCGCTCCTGCTGCCTGGATTGGGAAAAGCCCAGCTGGGCACCGGGAGAGGAGGGAGCAGGCTCGCAGCACCACAGGGGATTGTGGCAGCGACTGGGAGCGCAGGAGAGGAATACGGGAGGATTCCCTTACAGAGAAGGAAGCTAAGGAGAAGGAGGATGAACTAGGAAATCCGGGTAGCTCGTCTCAAGAGACAAACCTAGGGGGCACCAGGCGAGAGGCCTCAGCGCCCGGCCTTGCCCCAGGTGTGCCCTGCGGATACTGGTCGAACCTCTGCATCACCACGGCCTCTCAGTCAAGTCTCCGAAAGCCCTAAATGGCCCTATGGGGCCAACGAGGTCTCTGAATTGCAGAGGGGTCTCGAAGAACCAGGGATTCCCCAGTAACCCCGAGTTTTCAAGGGAACCTTTGCAGCTAGCCTGCCTCCTCCGGCTGGAGCCGCAAGGCTCCTTGCTGCTCACGGGCGACCCCCTTCGTTTTCAAAAGGAGAATTCACGGCGCTCTGGATTCGCTGGCCGCCGCCAAATTCCGGGCTCTTTTTTCCCCTCAGATAAAAGGGTCGCTCTGATAATTCCCATTCGCCCGTGTAACACCAGTGTTGCATCTCTCTCCCTTTTCTCTGGTTTCAAGAGAAAAGAGCCTCACTCCGTGGGCTCTTTCTCTGCCACACATACACACTTGTCCTGGTCTTAATAATAATCCCATACAACTACACTTTCAGGGATCACTTCTATAGTATGTTAATAATAATCCCATGACTCTCCTGCTCCTCCCAGCTGAGGTTCTGCCAGGTTTTGCTGCTACACTCTTTGAATAAGTCCTCTGACCAGACCCTGCCCCATCCTACCAGCTCCTCCTGGCAAGAACGCTAAAGCCACAAAGCCTGCTTCTTTCACACCAGCCTCGCAGGCGTCCACTCTCACGGTCCACCTCCCACCTCCCTGAGAGAGCCCCTCAGCCCTTCTGGCCGCCTTGTTTCTCCTGGTTGTCCCAACTTGGGTCACAGCCATTCATCTCAGGACCTCCTCCCACAGCCCTCTCTTGGTCCCTCCTGCCCCATCAGCCAGTGCCTGCTGACAGTAGAGAGCCACTCTGTGACCCAACCTTACCCAGAGCCCCTCAGGACAACGGCTTAGGCTGGGCGCCCCCACCCCTCATGCTGCTGCAAAATGCTACCACTTCCCTGTACCCCTGGGTCACTCAGGAAGGAAGAGGCTCTCTCCAGCACGTGTGGGCTGACATTCCTCCCTCCTCTCCACCTCCATCTGCCCCACCTCCGGAGATGACTAGCACCCTATTTTCCCTCCTCCTGAAGGTGCTCCCTGCCCTCGGCTGCTCAGCCCCTCTCTCCATTTGGATCAGGATCTGTCTCAGATCCAGACCTCTTCCTCCTCCCTGAGCTTCTTACCCTGAGAATGAGGGCTGGCTTCCTGCTGTGTCACCTGTGTGGCCACACAGGGCTCTGCACTTCAAAGAGCCCCAAACCTATTTGATGGGCTGCTATTGCCATCTTGAAATTCTCAACAATCTTTTAGCAAAAGGCCTATAATTTTTTGTTGTACAGTTGGCCCCACAAGACATGTGGCCATTCCTGATGAGAAAAACACTCTAATGTTTTCCGCCCTAAAAGTCATGTCTTTATGAGATCTGTCACTCACTCTAGCTCCTTGCCTCACCCTCCCTCGCTTCCTATTCAGCTTCTGGAACACAGAACCACTCTCAACATCTGTACCACCTTTTCTGTACATCCCACAACTTCCAGAGAGCGACCCCTCACATCCCACAACTTCCAGAGAGCGACCCCTCCCGGCCATTCCAAGTCTATGGATGCCAGCCTGCCTGCATCGTCCAGGGCTGTTTCCCATTTTTGTGGCAGCATTTGTCACCGTGACCCATGCCTTTCCCAACACCCACATCCCATGTCAATTGTTCTACCTACTTTGGGCTTTCCTCTTCCCACTTTGTGAGCTCCACCCCCTCTGGAGTCTTTCTAGGCTCTGGGCTCATTTGGCCTTTGTCACATTTTGCTGTGGGTTCCCTTGGCTTCACTACTGCTCAAACTGCGTGCATTTGGCATACAATTCTGTACTCATGGAGAGGCGGAGGCTCCTCTCTTCTAGGCCCTGACTTTCACTGGGTGTCTCACCCTGGTGACCACTTGGCACTAAACGCCCTCAACCCAATACCTCAACCTGGCTGCCCAACAAGAACCTCTTCTGCAAGGCCATAATAAGCCAGGCTGCTTTCCATGCCTACCCTGATTCCACTGCTCTTTGGAGCATGGAGCGTCACAGCAACAGTTACTGTTAGTTACTGTTAATTCATTCCCCCTGCTCCCAGTAAATGGGAAGTGCCCCTAGGGCAAAGACCATGCTAATTTTAGCTCCATGCCCACCACAGAGAAAGCACCTAGTAAATGTCTAATGCATGAGTGGCCATTCCTTCCAACTGTTGTCTTCTAATGAATATCTTCTCCCCAGTCTTGTATCCTGCATGTGGCTTTCCAGACTCCCCCAGAGCCAGTGATCATTCTAAGCTGCATGTGTGGTGTGGCACACCTTAGAGTAAAATGCTTACCTGCCACAGCCCTCTGCAGACTCAAACAGCCTTCTAAGTACTGCGCCATTCTACCAGATTCATCTCTAGTCATTCCCCACTTCACACCCCGCTTACAAGCCACTCTGATGGATCACCCTTTCCTAATCATGCTGAGCTTGTTCATGGTGAGCTTCTCAACCTAGAATGCTCTCCCTATGTGGTTGGCCAGCAGAACCCATCTATCCTTCAACACACATTTCTAACATCAGTTCTTCTGGAGAAACACCTGCAATTCCACCTCGAACAATGATAGTCTCTCTTTCCTCGGTAGTTTCAAATTACTTTATATATCTCCATATGACCCCAATTTTCATGTTTCATTATAAACACTTGCTTACCATATTCCTACCCCCAATAAACTGTAATACTTTCAGGATTGGAATTCGTGTTAGTCCATAAAAAAATTTTTTTTCGGTCTTTTTGAGACAGGATCTTGCTATGCAGTTCAGGCTGGCCTTGAGCTCACTTTGCATCCCAGGCTGGTCTTGAACTCACAACAATCTTCCTGCCTCAGCCTCCCAAGTGCTAGGATTACAGGCATGTGCCACCATGCCCAGCTCGTGTTAGTCAGTTTTAATCCTAAAACTTCAAAAGGTAATTTGCACCTAAGATGAAACTTCTAAAAAAGTTTTAATCACCTAGGTTATCCTTAATTCTTTTAAGGATATTTTACCCTGAAAATGCTCTTGAAACTGTGATCAATAATAATTTTTCCTTTGGTTCACAGCCAGTTTTTTCTGAGCGCACTCTTTTGAATACTTTCTTTTCTGTACGTCATGCTTTATCTTTGTTTTAAAGATCAAGAGCAATAAAAGGTTATAACAAAAGATCTTCTTCTGTAATACCCACCCAACCCTTCACTTCCCAGAGGCACTCACTTCTAAATATTACTATATTTTGTGTAATACATTGACTGATATATCTTTTTTCAATTTTATATGATACACTGGCTTTCCATATGAGAATTTTTTGTTGTTTGTTGTTTGTTTTTTGAAACAGAGTTTCATTCTGTAGTCTAGGCTGGCCTTGAACTCACTATGTAGCCCAGGCTGGCCTTGAATTGCCTCTACCTCACAAGTTCTGAGATTACAGGCATGCACCACCATGTCCAGCTCTCCATATAGGAATTTTAGCTTCTTGATAGTCTACTTTCCTTCCTTCAACCTCCCAGTAACACAATTTTTAAAAAGTCTTTATTCACTGATTTTTAAAATTATGATTATGCTAGCATTTTTTACCCTTGCACCAAGAGGTGTACGTGCTTACATGCCCTTTCTTGACAGCTTTTCATTT
The DNA here is from genome assembly GCF_000276665.1 of Chinchilla lanigera. Taxonomy (NCBI): domain Eukaryota; kingdom Metazoa; phylum Chordata; class Mammalia; order Rodentia; family Chinchillidae; genus Chinchilla; species Chinchilla lanigera. Next base: position 22,817,842 of record NW_004955402.1, on the reverse strand, counting down.
GTCCTGAAGTTAAGGTTTTCCTCAATTTTTTATTATTTTTTCTTGAACACCTGGCTAAATTTTCAAAATATCTTTCAGCAGCTCAGAAAATACCTTTCTCTATATTGTCAAATAATCTCTCAGTTTTCCAAATACAACCCTCTTAGAGGCACTTCTTGGAGTCTTCCATTCTCCTGTTCCAATTTGGAATGTGTGACTCTCTCAGTCCTCTCCTGGAAATTTCTCTGGAGTCCCAATTTTCATAGAAGCTCCTAGTTCCCAGATCACTTGTCCTAATATTTCATGGTTTATACCCTTGTTTTTTGTAAGTATATACCCTCTGGAGAAAGGATAAATTTTCAATAAATTTTATGTCTCAGAGTATCTTTATTCATTGTCATCGAAATTACTTTGATTGGTAGGTTTGTTGCCAAACAGAGCAACGATAAACATTTCCTCATACCTCTTGTATTCTCATCATTTTGCAATATGACTTTGCCATTTCTCCAATCCAAAGGGGGAGCCCGCATTTCTAACCCTTGAATGGAGGTGGCCTTGTGACTTGCTCTGACCAAAAGAATATGGTGGAAGTGACATTGTGTGACTTCTGAAATTAAGTCTCAAGAGACATAACAGGGGGCTGGGGATTTAGCTCAGCGGCAAAAGCTCCTGCCTGGCAAGCGCAAGGTCGTGAGTTCGGTTCCCAGAACCGGAGAAAAACCAAAAAAAAAAAAAAAAAAAAAAAAAAAAAGAGACATAACAGCACCTTCTCTCTTCCTCCTGGAATGCTGGCCTGATTACCATGCCAAGAAACCAGGTCTATTTTATGGAAAATGATAAGAAAATTGCTACTGCTGACTGAAAAAACAAAAAGGTCTGTAACAATTAGACTTAATAGGTAAGACAATTTCCTACAGTAATTTAGGAGATACCCAGCGCATGGAATAAACTTTTGGAGTTGGCTAAGGAGCTCTCTAAGCAAGTTATTGAAAGTATCGGCTTCTAGCTACTATTATAATGAATTCTGTTTGCAAGCACAATTTAAAGAAAATGTGGAGCCCAGCATGGGCAAATCAGTGAGACCTTGTCTCAAACTGGAAAATAATGATATGATATAAAAAGGGCTGGGGATGTAGTTCTGTGTGAAGGCCAGTATTCAAAAGAAAACAAAAACTTAAAACAAAAGTTTTAAGGCTTCTTGGGCCCTGGGCTCATAATTTTTACTGTGTCAGTTTTGTAGTCCTTGGGCAGACGGTAAATAAGTCAAGACCAGCCTCCATTTAAGGAGTGGGAAGATGGATTCTACTCCTTGTTGGGAGGAAAAGCAAAGTAACATTGTCACAGAGAATACTCAGCTATGAGGCACTATTGCAGTCATCTTTAAAACAATCTAAAACATGATACAGAACTCTGGGTTAAAAATAATGTTTACCTGGAATTGTGAAGCATTGCTTCATTGTCCTCTAATTTCTTAGGTTCTCCCTTCTGTCCCAGCCCTGAGAAAATTCTCCTTATTTTCACTATGTACAGATAATTCATGACCAGGTATCCTCCTGTGGGTTCTTTATTACTCATTAGGTTGTCACTTGGTAGTTTTTTTTTTCCTCTAGAGACCCTGTTCTTCTATGTCATCTTTGATCATTTCCTCACCATAGTGTTGTCTGCTTACTCTTCTTGGAACTCCCGTTGTTTTGGGTGTTGGACCACTTAACAGATCCTCTAGCTTTCTTAACTTTTCTGTTCTGCTAATCTCTGATTATTTTGTTCTACTTTCTAGGAGATTTCCTTAACTACATGATTATGTTCTTATACTGAATTTTTATTGCAGCACTTACGTTTTTAATTTTCAAGAACTCTTTGTGTATTGGTTTTTCTTTCTCAAGTATTCTTGTTCTTGTTTCCAGGACTTCCCAATATTATTGGTCACCTAGTTTTTTTAAGTACTTGATGTCAAACCTAGGAATGCACTATTGCTAAGGTATATCCCCAGACCTTTTAAAAAAAAATTTTTTTTTGAGACAGTGTCTTGTTAAGTTGCCCAGGTGAGACTCTAACTTGTGATCCTCCTGTCTCAGCCTCCCTCAGCACTGGGATTACAGGCATAGATCACTGTGCCTGGTTAAGTACATTTTCTTTAAAGCTGCCCTCTTTTGGCCTCACTGTTCCTGTGGTCTTTCATTCTCCTCTTTCGTTTGGTCCTTTCCTCTCAGACCAGAGGTTTTCCTCAGACAGTGTGACCCTTGGCAGCTCAGTCACTTTGGAAACTGACAGGGAGGCCTCAGCTACAAGAGAGCCCCTTGCCTGGTGGAGCTTACTTGGGGCCAACCAGTGGGAAAATAGATCTCTCCCTGAGGATCTTTAGGTCCTCTCTCTAGGATGATTTGCTTTTTCCAGAAAACTTCTCACCAGTCTTGCCCTTATCCCAGTGCCAAAAGGGCTTCTGCTTCAGAGGGTCTCTCTTAGGCGTTCTCCACAAGGCTAGGAATCCACAGACCCAAGATGTTGCTCCACCTAGAGACCAAGCTGCCCTCTAGCTACCCTCCGGTTACCCAGGAAGACAGATCCTCTGTCCAAAGGGCTCCGAACATGTTTCTAAGGCCTGTGTGCACCTCTTCTCCAGATCGGCCTTTTAAGGCTGGACCCCACTACACTCCTAACCTGAGAGGGGCTAAGTGGTGGCTATTTGCAGGGTGCTAGACAGAGTTTGAGCATATAGGCTCAGGCTCCTATGCATCTGGAGTTTGTAGCTCAGGGGTCAGAAATGAAAGTGTGAAGGTCATAGCTAGTGACCAGGGACTGGGCCAGCTCTTCTGATGCCATAGTTGTCCTGTGCAGAGTGTTATATATGAATTTTCTATAGGCTAAACCTTTGTTCCATACATATCTGTGTGCATAAAGCCATAAAGATACATGGAGGCAGAGAGGCAGACCTGACAAAATAGCCAATTCCACATGACATTCTTGAAAAAAATATACGAAAAATAGGAGACCCTAAAAGAAAGGTTGAAAAGTAATCTGATCAAGAAATAACTCAGGAACTAACTTTTAAAGGGCTCTAATATTAGTAATGAAATTGTTTTCAGATCTGATCCATTGAGGAAGCCAGGCAGAGTCAGAAATACTCTACTGTTTTCTTCTGTTGTGATTTACTAACCTAATTTGAACTAATTTTCGGCCTTCTGAAAGTAAAATCTGCACTTATCTAATGCTGCCACTGGGTGGTGGACACGGCTTACTCAGGCCTAGTTACTTTGAGACATTGTACTAAATGCAAAACGTCTCACTTAATTCTCAGATAATTTTATAAGTACTGTGGTTTCCCTCAAACTTTTCAGATGAGACTTAGAAAAGTTCAGAAACTTGCTCCTATGGGGAAGTGGTTGCCACGATTTCAATCTGAGGGTTTGCAAGGCAAAATATGTAAAACTTATTTGTGCCCACGCAAAAAGGAGATTGGGAAAAGACAGGCTGAAACAGCCTCCTTTCTTTCGGCTCCCAAGGGCACCCTGAACTCTACCAGCAGCAGCAAGCGCATCGGGCTCTCTGAGATCCAGGTGCTTGGAAGTCTGTCTGGCCAGTGAATGTTCCACTGCTGCCAGGGTCCCTGGTGGGCCTCTTGCATCAGGACCCTTCTTAAATGCCAACCAGTGTTCAGTTCCAGCAGTGGACTTCTGGATCCGCTAAGTCCCCTTAGTCTGTGCTGTCCTCCGCTGAGAAAGATGGGGCATAATTTTCCTAAGGGCCCCTCCCTGGGCCAGCTTTCCAGGACCTAATTTATCACAACTGAGAGTTTGTAGTAGGCTCCAAAATGGTCTTTTTAGCTCCTCCCTGGCCAAAAGCATTGGATGCAAGAGACAGTTGAGGTTTGGAGTAGATGGCAGCTTCATTTTAGACAGTTTCCTGACACCCCAAGGAGACGCTGCTGTTCTGTCCATCTTTGTGGAGCTTTCCTTCCCTTTCCCCAGGCTGCCCTCATCACGCCTTGATACACACCTGCCACCCCCCGACACCTCCATCAAGCACTGCTGTCTCTTGATCAGCTGATCTGCACCACCAAGCTCCTGGGTGCAAGAACTCTGACCTTTCCTTTCTTACAGTCACCACCCAGTAAAAGGGAAGTGCACCAGCCACTGCAATGCATGAGCAAATCTCACCAGTGATTCTTTTCATCATGTTTTTATGTGTACCAAAAACAAAGCAATTTATTTATCAAACAGCAAGGACCGTTTTTGAGTGAGGTGAGCAGAGTGTGGGCACTTCTGTTAGAAGTTCGGGTTCAAATCCCAGCTCCACCCCTTACCACCTCTGGGACTGAGAAAACTCTGCCTCAATTTTTTAATTTCTAGAAATTATAATAGTAGATTATTCCTCATTAACTTGTTAGAGGAGCAAATGATTTCATACATGTGAAGTGCTTACAACAATGCCCACAATTACAGTGATTCAACAGTTAGTGAAGAGACAGGACTGGGCTCAACTCTTATCCCTGATGTGCACAAATCTTCCGATCTTAAGTGGGTAATGTAACCTCTCTAAGCCTCAGTGCCTCATTTGCAGGATGGAGCACTAAAAGTTCCACAGAGTTGTAAGAATTCAAAGAAGTTGTGTGAAGCACTTAGAGCGCCTCGCTCATCACACTGATTCACAAATATTAACAAGTATCAACAAGTTTTGTGAAGAAAATTAGCATACGTTTAAGTAAAAAAAAAGTGGACATCATTTGTATATATTATCTTTACTTCCTACAGTCAACTCAGCTATGGAGATTTTTTTATTTCCTTTTAGAGCAATTCATATTATTTACCCTAATACTTCTACTTACTAAAAGATTTTTTAAACATAAAGAAATTTTGAGTTTTTCATCGAAATTGTTCTCTTCTTTTATTGAGATAATTTAATTGGTTCCATTGTCTTATTAATTATCTAAAATTAAAATATCATGGTACACTTAAACTCAACATAGTCATAACATATAATGTTTTTAGATTGCTAGACTAAGTATGACACATTGGCCCATAATTCTCAGAAAGGGCTATGTCATTATTACATAAATGGAACTTCTGAGCAAATAAAATTACTAGAGACAAAGATATCACAGGTCAATAAAAGAATTAGTCAAACAAGAAGACACAACAATCTGAAGTGTGAATACACCAAAAAATACAGCTTCAAAATATCTAAGTCAAAAACTGATAGAGAAAGCCAGGCATCGCGCTGTATGCCTCTAATCTCAGCACTTGGCAGGCTGAGGCAGGAAGACTGCCATGAGTTCAAGGCCATAGTGAGTTCAAGGGCAGTCTGCACTATATGGCAAGACCTTGTCTCAAAAGAAACAAAAAAAATGTTTAAAAACTGGTGGAACAAAAAGAGAATGAAACAAGTACACACTGTAGTTGGAGATTTTAGCAACCACATAAAACAGACAAGAAAAGATAATTATAGACTAACCTTTTTTGTTTGTTTTCTGGTGGATGTGTCACCACACCCAGCAAACTAGCACTCTTATGAACATAGATTCTCAAAATATTAGCAAATCAAGCCTAGGACTATATAAAAAGAATAACATATTACAATTAATGGGGTTTATCGAGAAATGTGAGATGGTTTCGATATTTGGAAATTAAATCAGTGCAATCCTCCACAGTAATAATCATGCACAGAAGAAAACCGAGATGATCATACCAATTGATGCTGTAAAGTAAAAACTCATGATAAAAATAAAATACTCAGCATCCCAGGAACAGAAGGGAACTTTTTTGACCCAATAAAAGCTAGAAGCCAGGCATGATGGTACAAACCTGTAATCCCAGCACTCATGAGGCTGAGGCAGGACCCTGAGTTCAAGGCCAGCCTGAACTGCATATTGAAACCCTGTCTCAAAACAAACACACAAACAGAACTAGAAGAACTCTATAACTAAATCATCTTACTAGTGAAGGACTGAATACTTTTACTTCCCAAATTGGGAAAAGGCAAGGCTGCCCACTCTTGTTCAATATAGTTCTAGACATCGTAGCCAGGGCAATGGGACAGGAAAAGGTAATAAAATTTTCAAAAGGAAAAAAAAATAAAATTATACATATTCACAGATAACATAATTGCTTCTTTGGAAAATCCAAAGAAATCTTAAAAAAAAAAAAAAAACTCATAGGACAAACCAGTGAGTTTAGTGAGGTTGCAGATATGAGGCCAACACACTAAAATATCATATTTCTTTATACTAGCAGTGAAAAAATTAGAAACAGGCACTATAATTTTACATGCACAGGCCAAAAGTTTTGTCTTTACCAGCTAGTTAGATTTCTGAAAATTCCTTCAGCACTTTGAATCTGAGATTCCTCCTCTGGAAAATGGAGCTAAACCTGGGATTCTCAGGGTTTCTGCAGACTCCTAGGACAAGCACATAGGAACCGTGCCCCACTGCTCAAACTGGTCAGGTCCAGTCAGAGTTCAGGAACCGTGCCCCACTGCAGTTCAGTCCTCGGCACCCGCTGCTCAGGACCTCTCCTCTCTGGACCTCCCAGACCTCGTGCTTTGCTGCCTCAGCATCATATGTGACCCTTCTCGTCCTTGCATTGTATTGCTTTCTTGCCCTTCACTCCTTTTTGACATAATTTCGTTTATGCATAACTTTCCTCCACTAACCTTTGATTCTTGGACTGTGTGTGTGTGTGTGTGTGTGTGCGCGTGTGCATGTGTGTGGTAGCAGTAGCAATAGTGGGGCTTGAACCCAAAGCCTTCACAGTGAACTATAACTATATCCCCAGCCTTTTTTTCATTTTGAGACAGGGTCTCACTTAGTAAGTTGTCCAGGCTGGGCTTAAGCTTACCATCTTCCTGCCTCAGCCTCCCACATCTGACTTAATCTTTGACTCTTACCAGTCAGGTTTTTCATCCGCCCTTCTCACCACATGGAAGATTTATTAGTTTTGTGTATCAGTCTGCATGGGCACTGCTTCTCAAACTGCTCCTTTGCCTGTGCCCTTACACCCACTGCTACCCTGTGAAAGGATCTTCTCCAGCTTCACCTCCTGTGAGAAATTTCCCGTGGGTTGGGTCTGTGTGTCAGCTTTCCACTGCTATAACAAATACCTGAGACCACCAACTTATGAAGAGAAAGGTTCATTTTGGCTCAGCGTTTTGGAGTTTGGTCCACAGTTGGTTGGCCCTGTTACTTTGGGCCTCTGGCAAGGCAGCACATCGTGGGAGAAGTGCAAGCAGAGCAAAGCCACTCACCTCACAGCTGGGGAGCAAAATGTGAGAAAGGGGCCAGAGCCCCATAATCTCCTCCAGGGGCTGAAGCCTCCAGGGACCTGAAGACCTGCCTCTCAAAATTCCATCACTTCTCAACAGCACTGTGCTGGAGACCACACCCTTAACACATAAGTCCCCTTAAGGGACTTATCAGATCCTAACAGCAGTTTAATTCTAAATTAATAGAAAAAGTAAGTTTAATCAATGAATTAAATTACTTGGCCAGCTTTCTATAGACAATAAATTTTATTGAGCACATATTACCTGCAGACAATGAGGATACACTGTTAACCCAAACAGGAACAAGTCCTGATCTCATAGAGCTCACAGTTGAGTAGAGACAGATTGATGTGAAATCAATAATTATAAGTAGGTAATTACATAACTGTACTTTGAAGGAGAGCGTTTACATTGAAGTGTCTGAAATAAGTCATACAAGTATCTACTACAAAAAGGTGGCACAGGTCTGGAAGTACACAAAATGTTCTTTTAGTCTTTGGTACCTGGCAATATGTTGATGCCGCAGGCGGTCACACCTTTGTAGAACATGCTTTCTGACGTGGCTTCCATCATACTCGGTGGGCTGCACCCCTGCACACAAGGTCTTGACCATGCTGCAGTGTGCATTAGCCTCCTCTTTCACTGAACTCAGGAACCACTGGATCGCAGGGGTACTTCTCCTTAATTCTTCCCAGCAAATGACAGTGCGAGCCCAAGGCTCCTTCTCAACGATCCTGGAGAACGGTGCATATTGGTCGCACAGAGTACGACAAGCAACATAAAGTCCCACGAATGAGAAGATGCAACAAACTGACTCTGAATCCCGTGAGTTCTGAACAGATGAGGCAGGGAAGCCTGAGCCTGGTGTGTGAAACAACCGAGCAGCAGAGACACCATAGTGCTGAGGGCAGTGGACGGCAGGGGCCTGGGGAAGGGAAGCAGGCGATCCAGGTGCCAGGTGCAGAGGCCCTCGGTTCACACGTGGACAACACAGTTCAGGAGGGCGCTGGCAGCGTGGACATGTTCCCTCTTCATTTCTCCTGATGACAGTGCTGGGCGTCACAGGAGGCAGATCCAAGCTAGAAACACTCTAGAAACTCCACGGGATGGAGCACTCCATTAGAGAGTGAACTTCCCAGCACTGAACATACTCAATGGCCGGAGCCCTGAGAGGTGGCACGGACAGGACCTGAGTTCCAGAGCTCCTCTCTGGACTGGGATGTAGAGGCACTTGGGTAGCTGGTCACCAACATTCAGGGGGCTTGTGGAGGGGAGGACAACTGCTTACATCAGCTGGTGCTGAGTGAGACTTCAGGCTTGTGAGCAGGCCTTGGTGTGCCAATTCAGAAAGGGTCAAAGAAAGGAAACAAGAGGAAGAGTTTGGTGGCTTGTACCTTTGCTCAGAATATAAATATCCAGGTGGAAATGCCCCTCAAGGAATATAATCCTAAGTCCAGGACCCTGAGCACAAACTCATCCCTACCAAGTACACAGGAAGAGAGCGACACCTACTCCTACCATCAAGATCAGTGGGCACACCACGTGCAGTGGCACACAACTGTAATCCCTTGGGAGGCTGAAGCAGGAGGATCACCATGAATTTGAGGCCAGCCTGTGCTACATAGGGACTTCAAGACCAGCCTGAACTATATAGCGAGACCCTGTCTTAAAAATAAAAATCACTGGGCACAGACCCCCTTCCTCAGCACAAAGGAGCTAGAAATATCCTAAAGATTCGAAGAAAATGGCCAAATAAAAATCTGTACTTGGTTAAACAGTCCCAGTGAGCTGCATTCAAACTGTCATCCGAAGCTGGTGTGTGCTTGAGGTCACAGCTACTAGAAATGCTGAGGCAAGAGGCTCACTTGAGCCCAGGCATTCAAGGCCAGACTCCAACATATCGAGATTCCACCTCACACACATACGAAATATCATCTGACCACAACTAATCATAATTCAAATTCGTAAGGGAGCCTCGCTGGGTGTGGACACAGCATTGAGTCCTGAGGCCTTGGAATTGCTCCTCTTGGAATTGCTCCATGGCCAGTGCAAACCTGAGTGAGAGGTCAGAAGAACCACATGAGCCAGGTATGGTGGCACATGCCTGTAATCCCACTCAGGAGGCTGAGGCAGGAGGACCGTTGTGAGTTTGAGACCAGCCTGGGCTACAAAGTGAGCTCAAGGCCAGCTTGAACTGCACAGTGAGACCCTGTCTCAAAAAGATTAAAAAAAAAAAACCACAAAAAAACATGAGAGCATGCTCTACTTCCAAAGGAAAAGAGCTGCCCTGGTTCAAAGGCCAAATTCTACTGAACATATTCAGATCTTTATAACAGCAGAAATCATCGGAAAAGAGAAATGTTAGTGAATTTTGGGAAAAAAAATCTTAGGAGACAAGATCCTGGTATTCTCAGGAGGAGGTCAATCATGGTGTCCTACATTCTCTTTCAACACAGGGACCACTTGAGATCCCACGGACAGGAAACATGGAGAAGATGAATCCAAAGAGGTATGCATCAGATACACGCCAAAGTTCACCTGTACATGAAACAACGGCAACAACCAGAAAGGCAAGATTATCTTAGTGGTTAAAAATAATTTTTCTAAATAATAATGATACCTAAAGTGAAGTCAGATCCTTAAAATCACGTATGGAACATGTAAGTTATGAGGATTTAAGTTACTCAGAAGGTCCCACCTGTTACACAGTAGAATGCAATGGACAGGCATTCAGAGAATCTAATTTCAGGACCTAAAGAGTCTCCCTCTAAGTTCTGCTTCCCCTACAATGACCCCACACCTTTTTGTTGCTGAGCTCATTCTTTTCACCTCTTTCTCATAAACCCTGAGCTTCATGCAGGAGCACTTCTTCCTGTCCTCCAGCCTCTGATCACCGCCAACCTAATTTTTTCTCTGATCTGTAATGTAAAAGCCACCGGAGGGGGCTAGGGATATAGCTTATTGGCACAGTGCCTGCCTGGCAAGCGCAAGGTCCTGAGTTCAATTCCCAGTACAAAAAAAAAAAAAAAAAAAAGTAAAAGCCACCTGAGGAAGATAATGGAAAAATCCTGCACTTTCCTTGAGAATGAATAAGTTAAGTTCTCCACATTCTCCAGAATAAAAATAGAAAGCCTAAAACAAAAAATTTCTGGCAAGTACGAGGTCCTGAGTTCAATTCCCAGTACCAAAAAAAGAAAAATTATATAAGTCTGCTCAAGGTCTACCATCAGTGCAAGAGGACCATCAAGAGCCCTTGGGAGGATGACATGGATCCACCTTGGTTAGTTCGTGTGATAACGTCTTCAGATGCCCTGTGTTGCAGGCCCCAGGTTGGGGCTAAGCTAATTTCTTAGGATCTGTGCGCATGTAGATGGAGAGCACATAGGGTTCAAAAATTTAAAAATAAAAGGTTGGTCCCTGTAAGAATTAAAATGATGCTGAGACATGGTCCTTCTGTGCCTCAGGGTAATTGTGTCCACCATCCCTTCTCCAGGCAACCTGCATGGGGCAGGCTCAAGGTCCCCTCGGGCCTGTTGATGTGGCCTGCAGCAACTGGGCAGACATGTGGATGTAGAACTGAAGTGCAACACCCTGCAGACCTAATGTATCCCATATCTATACGGAGACTTGTGTAAACCAAATACTGTGAGCAAAGCCCTTTCTGTTTCTTTCAGTGCTTGAATCCAGGGCCTTGAATTCAGGGCCTCGTGCATGCTAAGCAAGAACTCTACCGCTGAGCTGCATCCCCGGCCCCAAAACCTGCTTTTGATGAAGCAAACATCAGCTCCGAACATTTGACCATGAATTCACCTGCCAAATTATTACTGGACAAAGATTAAATATTTGCAGTATTTCTGTTAATTGTTGAGAAATTTTTAATGCATCCTGACTGCTTACTTGGTTTCCTGCAGTTCTTCACAAACAAAAAATCCCAACAGAAAATGTAAGACTGAAAATAAATGTTTCTAAATAATCAGTGTAAATGTTCAGTATTTATAATCTGGAATCCATAATAACATTTAGTTACTTTAACCTTTGGGTAGATGAACTGACAGACTTAGTATAATGAAACTAAGGCAATTTTTCTATACAGCTACTCTATCACTGGGAGCCATAGGCACAGCACATCCAACAAATGGTTTTCCTATAACCATTTTCTCCTCACTCATGTAATAAAACAAACTTTCCTCCCTTCTCCCATGAAAGGAGAAAATGAATGGAAAGGAAAGCAAGATGGAGCCACGGACAAGATCAGGCCTTCATTGGTGGCACAATGGCTTTGGAAAGTGCAGCAAATTCCCCACTGCTCAAGCAGGACTGTCATCAAAGAAGTTCTGCTGTCGATAACCCGGATCTTAAAAAAGGGCATCAGATTTTGCATCATACTTACCTTTCTCGCACGACTCTCAGAAAGTTTTTGGAAAACATCTTGGTTACGTTGCCCAGTCTGCTGGTTGATGCAAATCATCTGGCATCTGTGACAAGGCCCCAGTACCTGCCACGAAAATTACCAGACCTTGGCGTTTTGCAGGGAGAAAACTAGAGAAAGTGAAAAAGTGATCCCTGTGAGGGGATAATTAGCTGTGTGGTTTGTCAGCTGAGAAGTCACTGCTTAAGGGCTGCATAGAAAAAGAGAAGAGCATCTTAACTATTCTCAGGGAACGCTGGGCACTCTGAGGAAGGAAGTCACTCAGCGATGGAAAGGTCAAGTGGGGAGAAAAGAAACTGCCGCTGAGCCAGCACTTGGCCGTAACAAGAAAGCTTTCGAAAGAGCCTTCACAGGCCCAGGTCCTTTGACTGGCAACGTCACTTCTAGGAACTGAATCTAAGAAAGCAACCAGCAGTACCAACACAAAGTCATGGGTGAAGATTTGTCCTTACACAGGAAGGACAGTAAGGAAAGTTTCGGAAAGCTTGGCAACATCTTAGACATTACGCAGTAGAAAAGAATGGTTTAAAAAAAAAACCCATGCTACATATATAAATAACAAACCATGCTATCATATATTATCTACATGATATATATAATCCAGGCATTAAAAAAAATCTATAAAGACCTATAAATAAAATTAAGAAATATTTACTTTTATAATTGCAGTGAGCAGAAAGTACAATTTTTATTAGTGTGTATTTTTAAAGCATAGATGGATGGATAGATCGATAGATAGATAGATGGATACATAGACTGACTGTACACACACAACACAACATATAAAACAAAATATTCAACTATTTAACATTGGTCATACCTGATGAGTAGAACTTCTAAAACTTTGTAATTTATCATGAGCTTTTATTGCCTTTATAGAAAGAATATCCGGGGCTGGGGATTTAGCTCAGCGGCAAAGCGCCTGTCTGGCAAGTGCAAGGTCATGAGTTTGGTTCCCGGTACCGGAGAAAAACCAAAAAAAAAAAA
>NW_004955402.1:22776531-22805093 GCF_000276665.1 Chinchilla lanigera | reverse complement strand
ACAAAAACAACCAGAAAACAATGAGCAAGCCACACATGGTCTTGTCCCCGACCATCTATGAGAGAGAGGGGAAGGAGGCAGCGAAGGATGAAAGAAGAATCACAATCTCAGATTCCAAGTTCTATTACAAAGCTACAGCGATTAAAAAAAAAAAAAAAAAAAAAAACAATGGAAAGAATATCCCCCATAAATGGTAACATGAAAAATAAAACTTATAGCAGTAAAGAGATAATTGTTTTACTGCATATGTAAAAGATAACGAAGGTATTTTTTTGTCAGATTGCCCAGGCTGGCTTTAAACTCCTGAGCTCAAGTGACCCTTCTGCCTCAGCCTTCCAAGTAACTGGGAGCCATAGGCACAGCACATCCAACAAATGGTTTTCCTATAACCATTTTCTCCTCACTCATTTGCTCACCTATGGACACATACAAATTACGTACTGAAACTAGAAACACTAATCTGGATGTATCTTGGCCTGTTCCTATCACTCACATTCTGGCCACTGAACCAGTGGAAACATAATCTTTCTGTGGTATCAAAGTCAAGATTTCTAGGCCATGAAAGCAGCCTTTATAGAAAGAATATATGCTGTAATGGAATTCTTCCCAGCGGCTGTCTGTGACAGTCGGTAGACCTGTGACTCTGCAAGCCTCATTTCCTTGTCCAACAGCCTCGCTGGATTTAATAAGAATTCCAGGCACTATTTCTGGGATGCCAAGCCCAGGACTGGCATTCATTCATGCCCCAAAGTGGAAACTCTCATTGTTCACCTGGGAAATGGTGGACGCCGTGGGCCTGGAGCTTATGGAAGGGATGTAGCAAGCATACACCAGCCCCAGGCTCAGGTTCCACTTTCCACTGACAGACAATACAGTAGGTAAAAATCCTGACAGTTTGTTCAAAAGGTGCTCTCAAAACATTTTTGCAAACTGGCAAAAAGGGGCATTTTTCCAGACACTTTTCAAACACCAATATAAAGAACACAACTTTCTTAGAATGGTGTTCTTTTTAAGGGTTGTTTTTTTTTCCTGGCACTCTTATTGGTTGGTATTTTAGGTATTTGTTTTCTAGCATATGTACTCGGTGAAAAATAGGTCAAAGAATACAGAAGCATGCAAAATTAGAAGAGAAAACAATAGGCAGTGGTAGCTCCTCCTGTCCTCAGAGACCAGCACAGCTGAGGGGCTGCAGAGCATTCCGTACAATGGTGTGGCACTGCCACAGCCATAAGTTGCACCTGCGTGACGCATACTGAGACCTGAAAGGTCACCGGGGTCTCTCTCAAATACTCCACAAAATAGAGGACTCCCTCCCATGACAGTGCATGGTTAGCACCTCATCCACACATTTTGCAATTTTCATCATGGATGCCCTGGAATTCTCACGACTTGATGTACTTAGCTCTTCTCCTTCAAAGCCACATAAATAGTTCATAATGCTCTGTTGTTACCAATAGCCGTGCAGTCAAGGTTTGAATTCACTCAGATCTCTTTCTTATTTGGATTTTTTTCAGGGTCAGTCTTCCTAAATGAGATATAAGGCCAACCACTATAAAAGTATTTATGACTTGATGATATCCGGTAAGTGTTGCTCTCTAAAAGAAAGGTGCCATCACACTACAGTGATAGGGCTCATCCATGTTCACAGCAGCACAACTCATATTAGCTAAATCTTGGAAGCAGCCTCTATGTCCACCAACCGATGACTGGATACAGAAAATGTGGTGTTTATACACAATGGAGTACTACTCTTCCCTAAAAGATAAATGAGTCATTTGAAGGGAAAAATATGCACCTTGAGAGCATAACGCTACGTGAAATAAATCAGGCACACAAGCTGAGATATCAGGTTTCTCTTATTTTGAGAAATCCAAAATATAAATAGGGAGCAAAATAAATGATAGATAACGGGAAATAGGGGGACAGGTCTTTTTGCAAATGGGAAGGGGACCAAGAGATGGAGGGAAAAGAGGGAGCAAAAGGAAAGGGAATAAAGGAACTGAGAAGTGCTACACACATGAACCAGCTCCCCGTGAGAAACAGTCATTATGTACTGCAAACATGCACTAATAAAAACTGAAAAATAAAAATGGTCTTGCCACGTTGCCCTTCCCCAAAAAATAGGTGCCATTCTCTCCATAGCAGCTCTAGCACTGATATCTTCAAGAAACATCTTTTGAACACTTATATTTTGAAAAGCACAGCATTAACTGAACCTTATACTAATAGTATACCCAGAACTACACTGTATGGATGGAAATAGCATCCCCAGGATATACACTCCCAGGACTACATTGTATGGATATAGCATTATTTATTTAACCAGCCACCCTATTATGAATATTTAGAATATTCTTTCATTTTTCACAATTATAATAATGCTGCAATACATAACTTTTTTTTTTTTTTTTTTTTGGTTTTTCTCCGGTACCGGGAACTGAACTCACAACGTTGCGCTTGCCAGGCAGGCACTTTTGCCGCTGAGCTAAATCCCCAGCCCCTGCAATACATAATTTATTTGGTAATATATTTTTGCACATTCATACAAATATTTTTTATGATTTCTAAAGTGAAATCATTGGACCAAAGGGCATACATAGTTTAAATTTCATTAACTGTTATTTATTTAAAACAGTGATTAAAGAAAGGAAAGCATGCTAAATATCATCTCTCATCTCTATTTTTCTTAGGGCCTAGGATATAGCTCAGTGGCATAGCGCCTGCCTGGTAAGCATGATGTTGTGAGTTCAATTCCCAGTACCAAAAAAAAGAAAGAAAGGTTTCTTAGTGAGTCTTTTTTTTTTTTTTCTATTTATGACCCAGGTACCTGGAGAAGCACAAGTGTTGCTGTTGCCAGCTAAGTTTCTGAGAGTGATTCCAGTTTAGTTTAGTACTCTTTCCCTCCTCTTTCCTCTCTTCCTCTTGTCCTCTCTCCCTCTCCCCATCTATCCAAAAAGGTATATGCAGTACCTACTTTGTGCCAGACAGGATATGAAAAAGCGGGTGTTTTAAAACACAGCAGAGACAATGATAGAAATGAATGGAGACAAGAGGAAGTCTGGATGGAGGAAGGAGGAGAGATGGCACGAGGGCTGGTATCAAGAAAGGTTTAGGGGAGAGAATGTGGGAGATAAAAGATCATTTTTCAAGGGCAAGGGAGAGACAGCAACCAAGATAAGAGGAATTTTGGGAGTTAAATGGATAAAAATAAAAGTCACTGAGACCTTCTGCTGTATCTTGCTATTTGTCACACATACACACACACTCCAGACCTGAAATTCCTCGATCACGATTTAAAATATTGTTTGCTGCTTTTCTGAATGTTGAGGAGAGGATCACTCTAAAAGCACAGCCTGGATCACAAGGTAGCCAGCCCCATTATATCCAGTTTATACCACTGGCTAATACATTAGTATTAAAACAATGTCATTCCCACTAAAGAACTGTGCACATTCTCTACAAATGAGCCGTCCTTCTGCCCCCAGCTATTCCTTGCCACTGCTGTCCATTCATTCTTTCAGCGGTTACTGAGTGGGCACTAACTCACCGGAGCCGTACTAACCCACATGTACAGCAAGGAACAAAACAGACTCGGTCCCCACGCTGTGTGTTCTAGATGGACAAGCAGACACTGAAGAATGTGAGTGTGCTGGGTCAAGCCACACTTCCAAGGAGGTGACCCCTGAGTGACGCTCTGGAGTGTCATGCCAGCTGAAGGGCCAGCAAAGGCAAAGATGCTGAGGCAGGAAAGCTGGCTTGTTTAGGAGATGGAGACAAGGTCAACATCAGAGGCACAGAGCAGAAAGGGTGACGGGCTCAGAAAAGGTGGCAGGGGCCGATCTCACAGGGCCTTGGTGCCTGTATGAGGAGTACACTTTTCTTCCCTGTCTCACATCCTTGAAGCCCCCAGCAAAGGTTCTTCAGACTAAAGCCTGGGCAGAGATGACAGCAGTGGCCTTACCTATGACGGTAATCTCCTCCCCAGCTCCAGAGGGCGCAGAGGGTAGGGCATGTGGAGGAGACAGGTGGCCACAGGCACCAAGGGACTCTCCAGCCTCTGAGTCTCCCTGCACATGTGCCATGTGGCCAGAAAGCCCAGCATGATTCAGCGCAATGAGATTTCATAGACACAAAGCATTCCAAGAAAAGATTCAAGCCTAGACATGATGACAATGCAGCGGCGGCGCCCAGCTTTCTGAGAGAGGTATGGGGCACAGTCACTGTGAAAACCTCCACTGCCACCCTCATGGGGAGTAAGAGATGGATGATTCCAGAAGGTGTCCCAGAATGCTGAGCTCACATCCCTTCTTGCTGAGATTTTGTGGGTAAGAGATAAGACAGGAAGGGATTCTCACCTGCTCTCATCCGTGTCTGGGATTGTCAACTGTCACTGATACCCTTTGAGGAAGGATAATAGGACTTCCCAGAACTTACCTGGAAATGCAAGGAACCAATTGAGACCTCATCCCATGTCTCTTCTTCAAATGGTCTTGTTCCATTCATAATGATATTGGCCCGGAAACGTGAGATGAGATCTTTCATCAGGAATAATTCCTCCTTTCCATTCTCATCACTGTTTTAGACATATCAAAATGACTAAGTACACAGATAATTGGGTTGTTGTAGTAATAATTCAACATGCCTGCCATGCAATGCCTGACTTTACCAACTCTACTCTGGCCTAACGTCCAGGTGCTCAGAACAAACTTACACTACAAGTGTAAGGCTAAGAGACTCTCCTGTAAAGACATATTAATGCCCCCCATCCTAGATATTATCCCTCTTCCAGGCAGATGCTCACAAGAACCAGGCAAATGGTGAATATGTGTAGGCTGAAAAAATGAAGGGCCTTAGAAACCAGATAAATGCAACCAAGTGAACTAACTTCTGAGAAAATAAGATCTACAAAGTGGGACAGAACAAAGCATTTAAAGAACTGAATTACCAGTCACCTACAAAGCACCAAGGCCAAACATTCTTTTGGATACTGAAACATCATAAAGAAACACAGAGGCTAATATTCCTAACTTCCATCCTATTTGCAGTTTTAGCCAGCATTTGCTATTTGTATCCCTCTTGTTTAAATTTTTATTACCACAAAGCTTCCATGCATGCCTACACAGAAATGCATTGAAGATAGATCTTAAAACCCCCAGTGAAAAAGTACACTCTGCATGATCCTGTTGTATTAAGTCCAAAAACAAGTAAAATTACCTACAGTGAAGGAAATTGGAACAGGGGTTAATCCTTCAGTGGAACTGACCTAAAAGCAGTACAAGGGAGTTTCCTGGGGTATGTTCTCTACTTGATCTAGATACTGGTTACATGGGCGCATATGTCTAACAATTCATTCATTTGCACTTTGTGAACCTCAGTAATTTTTTTTAATGAATTGAGGTTGGAGAGATCCTTGAGCATAGTGGAATTGCGCTGGAGACAGAACTAAAAGGCCACAGGCTGGGGGAGAAGGACTGTCTCAGGGATAGCCCAGTCCCTTCCAGCAAAGAGCACATGAAAAGCCAGGGACCAGGTCTAGCTTCTCCACAACTACATGCAGCACCCACGACCTCTGAGGACTGTGGCATCCTCATCTGAAATGAGAGGGTTTTTTTAAGACTTTCCATTCCGCAAGCAGGGCCTGGAGGCACACATACACCTGTAATCCCAGCACTCAGGAGGCTAATGCAGGAGGATTGCTGGGAGTTCAAGGCCAGTATGGGCTACATAGTGAGTTCAAGGCCAGCCTGAACTACTTAAAGAGACCCCGTCTCAAAACAAACAGGCAAGCAAAAAAAGACTCCATTCCTCTAATCTTTTGATTCCAGATTTACTCTCTGGGTTGTATATGCTTCCTTTGTGTTTTATAAAAGGGGAAGTCTTCTCTCTGAAAGCTACGGTGGTTAGCGTGCAAATGATAGTCCTTCAAGTCTGCAACAAAGACATACCAAGCAAAGGCCACAGGGAACCTCCCACGTACAGTACCTGTCACAGGCTCTGTACTTCTCCCCTTTGACTATCTGCCCCTCCCACTAGTCTTGCTCTAAACCAGCTGGCAGGAAATGTTGCCCCCTCCTGGTAAGAATCAGGGCTGCGGCAAGCCTGTCCCCAACTCCTATCTTTCCACATCAAGAACCACAGGCAAAAAAAAATAAAAATAAGATGTGTTATGTACATGTACCAACTCCTCATAATGAATGTAATCATTATGTGCTACAAGCATACTAATAAATACTGATTTTTTTAAAAAAACCAAATCTTACTACTGAGGGGAGGGACCCAGAAAGCTGCAGACCCCTGGTCTCCTGGTCTCAGTACTTGGACAAAAAGGTCCCTACACGCTAGAAAAACTCAGTGAACACTGAGGACTCTGAAGCTGCATCATAATTCTGCTCCCAAGGAGGTCAAGTTGGCCCACCACAGGAGAAGGCTGTTTTATGCTTTCACCAAAGATTATAAACAAGAATTATCATCAGCAGCCCACTTTTATAGAGGCCCAGGAGGGACCACTGACCACTTTCATTAAGCATATTTGTGCATTTTCAAGAGTCCACACCTTCCCATGACCACATGGTACATGACAGTCCCAGGATGCCTGGCTGCAGGTGCTCCTAGAGGTGTGGAACCACCTCGTAGGCCTGTGCGCTAGGAATGTGGAGCCCGTGCCCAGTACGGCTCTGGCATAACAGCTGGGTTATTTTCCCTAATGGCCCGGCTATTTGGTATTTCAGTTTCCTTTAAAGAACAGCAAAAGAATTGGCCCAACCAAATCCTTTCCAGGGCTGAGCCCACCTGCGGACACTCTCAGTGTCCTCAGGAGAGCACCGTGCCGGGGAAGAGAGGCAGGGGTGCTTGCTCTATCTGTACGCCTGCAATCCTACATGAAAGGCTTTCATACCTATTCTTTTTCAATCCTCAAAATGACTGTGAAGTAGGCCAGGGGTCCAAGGGGACAGTGGGAAGGTAGGCAATGAAAGTGGGGCACATTGGTGATAATTCAATTAAAACAAGTATTAAGAAACAGAATGATTAATAAATGAGAACTAAAGGTTCTCCACTGGGAATCTTGAAGGTGTCAAGGAGCACCGAAGATGCTGTAGTTTAGATCTTTAGTGTATCCCACAGGTCTGTGTGGTAAAGACTCGGTCCCCAGTGTGGTATTACTGGGAGGTGGTGGAAACTTTAAGAGGTGGAGCTTCAAGGCAGTCTGGGTTACTAGAAGTGTGTTCTCAAATGGGATTGTGGGGCTCTCATCTCCTCCTGTTTTTCCCCGCCCTGCTGTGAGATAAGTAGGGTTCCTCTGCCCTGTGCTCCCACCATGATGTGCTACCACAGGCCCAAAGCAACAGGCCAACGGACCAGGGACTAAAATCTCTTTAAAACTACTTAAACTTCGTTGTAAATTGGTTATCTCAGGTATTTGTTACAGTAACAGCACTCTAACATAGCAGATAGATGAGAACCCCTGGAAAGATGAATGGGAATTGACCAAAACCATTTGCTGACTTTTTTCTGAGCCTCAGTTTCTCATCTGTAACTTAAAGGTCTGGATTCAAGGTCTCTCAGATCCTCCCTCCCCAGGCAGGTGTCAGGCCTTGCTCCCAGGGGCAGGTGTGTTTCCACTGGTCTTCTGTCTGGAAGACATCTTACCTGGTGTTCAAGTGCTGATGAAGTTCCAGAATGCTTGATGTGTTTATCAGTAGGTACTGTGCCTCATTCACCAGGGAAAGGGTGGCTGTTATGCCAGCAAACTGATCTAAAAGTGAAGGGAGTATCGAAGAGTTGATTTTCTCAAAAGCATGAAGCTTCATTTCCATAGATTTACATTTTCAAAAGGCATATGCTATTTTTACCAGGTGAGGTGGGCACTGACAAAAAATGACAATGTTCTAAGCATGGCTTAAATCTCCCCAAAACCCAAAAGGAAGGTGAAATTATCTGGAGAAAACAGCAATAATAAAATGCTGAAGTGACATTGTTCCAGCAAGGGAGACTCGGCGATTCTTAGAAGAGGAAAGACTAGTGGACTGGAGCCCCTCTCCCCGCAAACAGGACAAGGGAGAGGAGCTTGACAGAGCAGCAGGCCCATTAGGAGCTTCTGAATCTAATTAAGAAAAAGATACTAACTTTGAAATAAGTGGCAGAAGATTTAAAACTACTGAAAGGAAAAAGATAAAACTATTGAAAGAAAATTTCAAAGCCCATCAGAATTGCTGGCAGCCTGGCTTTGTTTGATGGGCCCACCCTCATTATCATTATTCAAGCTGTCGGTAAAAAGGGTTGGCTGGGCCAGGACCTAGTAAGCCACCTCCAGACTATGGACTATGGACCCCGGAGTACACAAGAATGGTCCAGGCTGTCCACTTCCATCTGTCCTCTTTGCTAAAAGGGCTCTGTCAGAGAGAGGAGGTGCACCCTCCACAAAGGCCCTTCTGGTACTTCACAGAGGGGAGGCCATGGGTCTCCGAAGGCACACTGCCCCTGAGGGCCAAACTGAAAATCTCCAGAGTGGCAAACAAAAGCCTCATTCAAAACCCTGGAGCTGGGGCTGAGAAAATAAAGTCTCCAAAGCTAGGGTGAATGATCCTCCTATAGGTCAGATGGATTCTGATTCTTTACTAACCACAAAACTTGCAGAACCTCATTAAATTGTCAAGGGACAGATGATTAAAGGCATTTTAATGCTAGATCCCTGTGCTTTGGTCAAGGACCTCGGAAGGTTTGAGTGACAGTGTGTTAACTAAGTCCCTCCTTCCCCAGCTCTTTATTACTTAAACAAGGTTTGTCACAAGAGAGTGATGCTGACCCTAAGGGACAGTCACTCACCCACAGGAACCAATGGCAGGGAGTCCCACTGGCTCAGTAAGAGATTCATCTTCAACAATTTTTGCTCTTTATGTTTAATAATTATTTTTCAAAATATACAATATACTTACATTGCTTTGATCAACTTAGACTGTTAAGAACTCAACCCTGAAGAAATCTCCCAATACCTAGACCCTTAGAATCTCAGCAAGCTTAAAAAGTTTTTTAGACATTTCAACTTATGTTTTAGTTTTAGAGAGATATAATAAAGCAATCAATGAAAGATTTCTGAGCATGCAACAGATAACATTAAGATAAAATTCTGTTGAGGAAGTAGAAAAAGCACAAGGTAAAGAAGGAAAATAAAAGAAATAAAATTTCTTGAATGACCAATGATGTTGAACATTTTTTCATGTATTTATTTGCCATTTGTATTTCTTCATCTAAGAAATGTAAGAAACTGAAAGAGTAAATAAGATCCAAAAGGTACAATAGATATCATTAAAGGAAAAGAAACTGCACAAAAGGAAAGAACAACTGGGATGAGAGAAAGGAGAAAAGAAGGAAAGAGGGGGAAAAAAAGATATGTATATATATACAAGATAGCTATACACAAGATAGCTATGCTAATTTCTATTAGTTCATTGAAAGGAACAGTTAGCGCTTACATTGTTTGATCAATTTTGCATGCTTATATCTGGTAATCTGAGCAACTACTTTGAAGATAATAATATGCAATATAACAACCATTGTTAATATCCTATCATCTTGTTTTGAAATTCTGTATTGTTTTTATTGTTTTTTTTCTCTTTAAAATAAAAAAAAATTTCTGATGACTAAAAAAATTTCTGATGACTAAAAAAATTTCTGATGACAGTTTATTCATACACACACACACACACACACATATTGTAAATGAATACTCATGAAAGTAAAATTGCTGTGGTGTTGAAACACTAGTTTTACTGAAAAGAGCCCCTGTATGACAATGTTTACAATGTGCTAAAAACCATACCTTTTGCAAATGTTTATAACATTCTTAAAATTTAGATAATAACATAAAAATATATAAGGAGGAAATGTAGTTTTAAAAAATTCTTCCAAGGTACATCAACACAAAAATGTTTGAAGTCTAGTGCAGGCCCAGAGAGCTCTGCACCATTACTGGCATGCTTGATGCATAGTCAGAGATGACAGTCCCTGCCCCTGTACCGAGTGGGTGACAGGCTTTCTTCTCTGTACCCACCACCTTGCCTCACCCAGACCTCAGTCTCCCACTAGCACACTCCCAGCCACCACCCACAGGCCTCTTTGCTCCCCAAGTCTCCTGTCTGAGGCAGCTGCCCCACCAAGCCAGGAGTGTCTTTCAGACACAAGTGATGTCACCAAACTCCCCAGCTTAGAAGTCTCCAAAGGTTCCTGCAGCCATAAATAAGATATTGGCTCCGCATGCATCCTTTCCCCCAGCTTCTCCATCATCTCCCTGCACCCTAACAATGACTCATGATGGAAAAAAGATGACACAACTCTTAAAAGTCCGAGTAGTTAAGGTCCACACATCCGAGACCCAAGAGATTTTAGATTGCCAAGATTTCATTTCTATTTGGAGACAGAGCTAAAAATTAGAAACCTGACTTTTTTTCTTTCTGGATCCAAGCTGAGGACACTGAAGTTATTCCTGTTTTTATTTAACAAAACTGAATGTGCTTCTAAGCCCACAGGACTGGGCTGAATCGCTGAGCAGAGGCAAAGCAGCTGGCATGATACCCTCCTTGGCCTTCCTCCATAGGAGATTGCGGAGCCCACTGGTCTCACTGACCCAGAGCCACCCCGGCAGCTTCTTGCTGAAGGGTGATTGCTCCTGCGTTATGCACATGAACAAGTCACCCTGTGAGGACATTTCATGGGCTGTTTTTGATGTGTGCAGAGTAAACCAGTGTTCCTGCCCCTTGAGAACCCATCCCAAATGTAATAATACCTTTTCCATGTTTCTTCTTTGCGTTTCGTTGAAAATTTGAACTTTGTTTGATTAAATGACAGGGACGGCCCAAAAACTTTGACAACCAGCTTGAAATTTTTTCTCCACAATCATATGTATTTACCCTGGGGAGAAAAACAGGAAAGGAGAAAGGGAAGGAAGGAAGGAAGGAATAAAGGAAAGGAAATAGAGAAACAGGGTGAACTTCTATGTATTTTTAAAATAATTATCTACAGCACAAAAAGTCAGATTAAAATAAAATAAAATATGCCCTAAGTCCCCAGGGAGAAGGCAGCTGGAAGCAGCAGGCAGCTTGAGGGCTGCCAGGAGATCAAGGTATAGGAAGACCTACCCTGTGCAGCTTGAGAGAAGCTTTTGGACCGGATAAAACACTGTAGACATTCCTCTTTATAATCATTTTTATATTAATTATTGACCCTAAGGAGCACACAGCTTAGAATTTGAGATCTTCCTGAGAGGCATTTTGCTTGAAGAAGCCCTTCAAATGTGTCCTGGTTTTTTATACTGAACCTGACTGAAACATTCTCCCTCACAGCCAGCTCATGTAGCTGACATGTTTGGTTTGCAAAACGAACACTGCACCTACAAAATACCCAAATAAGTACATTCATTGATCCAATGTTTTAAAACTTGGGAATCCTCTAGAATTTTTCGAAATGTACATTATTGAAACTTATGATGCAAAATTGCTAATATCGTCTCTTGAGATTATAAGATAATATTGTTGATAACTTATCTTATCTTTAATTTTTACTGGGAAAAACAGTTGCCTTCCTGTTCTGGGAGAGGAAGAGAACAGGACTCCTTTGTAGTTCCCTCTCTCCTGTGCTTTGAAACATTTTACCCTGTCCATGTTTTTTACACTGAGTACCCATGGTTCCAAGCGGAAATGCATCTAGGCCCTAGCCATCAGAAAAGCTCTATTAACCAGAAGAAAGCACTTCTCCCGGATACAGCAGAGTGAAATGAACAACCAGGGCTGAGCCTGATAAATAATTACTCATCTCCCTCCAGCAGTAAACTTCTATTGGAAGGTGAGTAATAGCAACATAACAAAAATGTTGCCCCAAATTCATTGCCCTCATTGAAAATGTGCTGTAATTAATGTTTAAATTGGCAGAAACAGTTAAATTAGTGCACATGCTGGCAAGAATCTAGAGTATGTTCTCAATTCTTCAGCCTTCAGGTTGGAGATCAGTGCCTGTGATCTTCAGTTGTGTTGGCCCGGTCATTGCCCAACATCCCGCCCTTTTCTGGGGGGATAGCCCTTCAGAGCCCCAGAAGGATCCTCTGCCTAGGAGCACCAATCACTCAGGCCCAATTTGGATGTAGCTCTAGTATCTGAGTATAAAATATCATGTCATGATAGGTAAGGTTGTGTAGGTTCACAGCAGTGGAAATAGAAATGTAATTTGATTTGATACCATGGAGGATCACCAACAACCAAACATACCCTACTCACTACTGAGTTCACTGCAGCAACTAATAGGCAATTCGTACCTTTAAACCTTTTTAGTACATAGAAATCCTTAGTGTACTGTTCTCTAGTCAGCTGATGTAGTATTGGTGGGAATTTGGTTGGTACTAGATGGGACAGGTTTCCCATGGTTGTAAACCCTGCTATTCTACAATTTCAGGTACAGATAGGATTTAGATTACAAGGGACATGGACATTTGATGTATTCAGTGAACAGAATGATAACCACATACCATCAAAATATAAAATAGAAAAGTCATGACATTCAACCTCACTCTACATTTCCCAGATTTTAGCAGATGATTTATCATCAACAATGCAAATTAGGTAGTACTGCAAAGCTCTTTGTATATAACTTGTGGGTTGTCACCTGAATGCTCCAAGTTGGAAATCTGAGGGATGCTTTGAATTCCTCTCAGCCTCGGCATCCTCATCTACCCATCAGCTTGTGTAAGTGGTGTATTTCCAGAATATTTATTTGAGGCCTATCTGATTTTCTCTCTGACCCTGGTCCAAGCCTCCATCTCCTCTCACCCGTGTTGCCAACTCAGGTGCTTAGCCAGCCTTCCCACTTAGACCCTACCCCTGTCCAGTTACTCTACACCCACCAGGCAGTCTTTAAAAACTATGAACTAAGTGTCTTCCCTCACCACAGAGCTCCTCTGAACTGCTGCAGAAGCCTCTAAACTGTTTCCCCTGATTCTCACTCCATACTCTGAACCCAGCTTTTTCCAGGCTCTGCAGGGAGAACATAGGAATTCCAGGGAGAGCTCAAAATAAATAAACAAATAGAATATGCTAGGAATAATAAACAGGAAGGACAGGAATATGGTCAGACAGATGAAGAGGGAGGGGCCAACTGCTGGCTTGATCACGGGGTCTGCTGAGAAGAGGACTTTGGGGCAGAACTCTGACCGAGGGGAGACTAGTAAAGGGGAAGACCTGAGTTCTGTGAGTAAGAAATAGGGGAAGGCCATTCCAGGTAATGAGAACAGCAAGTGCAAAGCCTTGAGAAAGGAGTGTGCTTGGGAGGTTTGAAGAACAGCAAGGAGCCTACGTGGTTAGAGTGGATTGCACTGCCCACAGGATGAGGAGTGTGGCAGAGAACAGATCATACAGGGCAGTGCTTTCTTCACCCTCTGTGCCACCACGCCTACTGTAGCCAGGACTGTCACCTACCTTAGAGTCTTACCTGTCTGTACAGACTTTGCTTTGGCAAATCTGAGCCTGTTCACTCCCTTCCTCCAGAGGCACCTCTATGGGCTCCATCCCTAATGAACAAAAGGTAGAGACAAGTTTATCACCATAAATAAAATTGACAAACCATTATCCAACCTTATCAGAAAAGGAAAGAAAAGACTCAAATCCACACAATTAGGAATGAAAAGAGTGAAATCACAACAGACCCTGCAGAAATCCAGAAGATCATCTACACCTACTTTGAAAGCTTGTATTCTAATAAGATGGAAAATGCAAAAGAAATAGACAGATTCTTAGATCCATATGAATTACCAAAGCTGAATCAAGAAGATATAAAAATCCTAAATAAACCAGTATCAATCAGTGAAATCAAAGATTTGGTTAAAAACCTACTAACAAAGAAAAGCCCAGGCACTGACAGATTCACTACTGAATTCTACAAGAAATTTAGAGAAGACCTAAAACCACTACCTCTCAAACTCTTTAATGAAACTGAAAGGGAATCAATATTCCCAAATTCATTCCTGGAAACAAACATTAATTTGATACCAAAACTGGAAAAGGACCTAATTAAGACAGAAAACTACAGGCCAATCTCCCTAATGAACATAGATGCAAAAATTCTCAATAAGATACTGGCAAACAGAATGGAGCAAATCATCAATAAGATTATATACCATAACCAAGTGAGATTCATCCCAGGGATGCAGGGATGGTTCAACACACGTAAATCAATAAATGCAATACACCATATTAACAGAGCCAAGGACAAAAACCATATGATCATCTCAATAGATGCACAAGAAGCTTTCGACAAAACCCAGTACCCATCATAACAAAAACCCTACAAAAAATTGGAATAGATGGTCTTTATCTCAATCTGATAAAAGCTATCTATGACAAACCAACAGCCAACATCATACTAAATGGACAAAACCTCAAGCTTTCTCTCTAAAATCAGGAACAAGACAAGGATTCCACTGCCTCTACTTTTATTCAACATAGTCCTAAAAAATTTAGCCAGAGCAATTAGATGAGAGAAAGAAATAAAAGGAATAATGATAGGAAAGGAAGAAGTTAAATTATCATTACTTACAGATGACATGATAGTCTACATAGAAGACCCCAAAAACTCCACTAAAAAGTTGCTAGATTTAATAAGCAAATTCAGCAGCATAGCTGGGTACAAAGTCAACACTCAAAAATAAATAGACTTCCTGTACATGAATAACAAACTCACTGAGTGAGAAATTAGGGAAGCAACACCTTTCATGATAACATCCAAAAAATGAAATACCTAGGAGTCAATCTAACAAAGGATGTAAAAGACTTCTACATTGAAAACTACAGTACTCTGAAAAAGAAGATTGAAATGGATATCAGAAAATAGAAAGCTATCCCCTGCTCTTGGGTAGGAAGAACCAATATAGTAAAAATGGTCATACTTGCAAAACTGTTATACATATGTAATGCAATTCCAATCAAAGTTCCAAAAGCATATCTCACAGACTTAGAGAAAACAATCCTACATTTGGAACCAGAAGGGACCTAGAATAACAAAGACAATTTGGAGCAACAAAGGCAAGGAGGGGGCATTATAATCCCTGACTTGAAATTATACTATAAAGCTGATAAAAACAGCATGGTACTGGCAAAAAACAGACCTGAAAATCAACTGAACAGATTAGAAGATGCAGAAATAACTCCAAACATCCTCAGCCACCATATCTTTGACAAAAAGGCCAAACACATCAACTGGAAGAAGATAGCCTCTTTAATAAATAGTGCTGGAAAAACTGGCTCTGCACATGCCAAAGATTAAAATTGGACCAATATCTTTCACTCTGCACTAAACTAAATTTGAAATGGATCAAAGATCTAAATATTAAAACACCAACATTAAATCTGCTAGAAGATAGAATAGGTAAAACACTTGAATACATTGGTGTAGGCAAAAACTTTATGAATAAAACCCAAATTGCACAGGAACTATCACAAAGAATCAACAATTGGGATCTCATCTTATAAAAAGGCTTTTGCACAGCAAGAGAAATCACCAACAGAGTGAAGAGACAAGCCACAGTGTGGGAAAAAATGTTTGCAAGTTGTTCCTCATACAAAGGATTACTATCAAGAACATATAAAGAACTCAAAAAATTCAGACCTCCAAAATTTAAAGACCGAATCCAAAAATGGGCATTTGAGATGAACACACACTTCTCAGATGAAGAAATACAAGCAGCAAATAACTATATGAAAAATGTTCAACATCACTGGCTGTTCAAGAGGTGGTGATTATCAGGAAATCAACCAATAACAAATGCTGGCAGGGTTGTAGGGAATAAAGAACCCTTCTCCACTGTTGGTGGGAGTGCAGACTAGGGCAACTACTGTGGAAATCAGTGTGCAGATTCCTAAGAAAACTAGAATTGGAGGTCCCATTTGACCCAGCTATTCCCTTCTGGGTATTTTCCTAGAAGAGCTAAAAACATCACACTATAGTAATATATGTGCACTCCTGTTTATAGCAGCACAGTTTGTAATAGCTAGATCTTAGAAACAACCCAAATGCCCATCAACTGAGGACTGGATAAAAAAGATGTGGTTTTTTTATACAATAGAGTACTACTTGGCCATAAAGAAGGGTAAACAGGAGACTTTTATAGGTAAATGGATGCAATTTGAGATCATGCTCATAAGTGAAATAAACCAGACACACATGAGTAAACATTGTATCATCTCCCTAGTGTGAGAAGCTGAAAGAGTAAATAAGATCCAAAATGTACAATAGATATTGTAAAATGGGAAGAAATTTCAAAGGGAAAGAGAAACTGGGATGGGAAAATGAAGAAAAGAAGGAAGGGGAAAACAAAATAATTATATATATATATATATATATATATATATATATTTTAAGATAGTTATACTAATTTCTCTTAGTTCATTGAAAGGAAAGTTTTGTGATAATATTGGTTGGACAATTCAATGCCAATATCTTGTACTCTGAGTTAAGATATCAAAACACAATGTATTAACAATTGTTACTCTCTTATTACCCTGTTTTGAAATTTTGTTTTCTTTCTTTTTCTTTTTAAGATAAAAAAAAGAGTAATCATTGAGCTATTTTAAAAAAAGATTATGAAAAAGAGTCAAGGAGAAATTCTGGATATGAAAAATTCAACTGGAAGTATGGCTAACATGTACAACCAATCATGTCAGAACTTGAAGAAAAGGCTGGTGTAGCAGATCATGGATGCAATGACTTAGATCTAAAACGGTCCCTAAAGCCTCATGTGTTTGGAAAGTGACTGGACTGTGGGGATATGACAGCTGACTTGCCAGTAGGAGGCAGGGTCTGCTCAGAAGAGGCAGGTCGCTGTGGGTGTGCCCTGAGAGGACACACCTCCCTGTCTGGCTCCTCCCTAGACCCTCTGCTTCCTGGCTGCCGTGATGTAAGCATCTTTTCCTCCTCTGTGCCCATCTGCCATGCTGTCCTGCCTTAAAGCCAATGAACTAGACTAAAAATGGGAGCCAAAAAACAACCTCTCTTCGTTTAGGTCATGGGTGGTGATTACTGTATCCTAGCAACAAGAAAGTGACTAAGACAATGTGCTAAGTATGCCTTAAAAACAAGACACCATGGAAACTGGATCCAACAGCTGCTAGATGATTAAAAAAATAAAAATATATTCACTAAAATCACAGCAGAAAATTTTCTAAATCTAGGAAAAGTACTCAAAATTCAGGTAAATAAGGCATCTAGAACCCCAAACAACCATTGCCAGCTAGTATTATTTGGACAGTTAAATTGTACTCTGAGTAACTAATTTAAAGATAGCAATATACAATGTATTAATCATTGTTACCCTCCTATTATCTTGCTTTGAAATTTTTTTTTTCTCTTTAAAAAAAAAGTTTATCATCATACAAAATGAACAGCTATGCAGGAAAAGCCCATTATCATGAAGTCTAAAAAATTTTAATGACTCTGGATCTTGGCTGGATGAAGAACATGGCTGGGTCTTAGAAATTTACAACACAGGGATTTTCTTCATCATTATTCAGTACCACCAACGGAGCATGCTTCTGGTAGAAGATCCTGCACTGCGACGATTGTACCCACAGTCCCTGGGATGCTTTATAAATGACTTTGAAAGATTTCTCCACTCCACATGACTCCACATTCTGAGATCCTTGTTCTCTAAGATATCTTAAATCCTTTATAAATAGACAGGCAGACATGAAGCCTGATGCTGTAAAAAATATAGCATCAAATTAAATTCTTGCATCAAGTCATTACTGCCTAAAAAAAAAAACTTACTATATCATTGGGATTGGAAACTTCTTTTTCCTTTAATTGTTACATATGTCTTATATAAGAGTATTACATACATTTGTAATAGCTTAAAGTAATAATTAATATATGTTAATATCTGAGGTACCAAATTCAAATGGAAAGTGTACAATAAAATGTTACATTATGGTTTGGGTCTAGGTGTCCCCCCAAACCTCATGCAGTCATAGGGCTTTCTCAGAGGTGGCTGAGTCTAGAGTGTGTGATGCTGGGATTAAGGGTGTGTGATTACTAAATCAGTCCACTGATTGGTTTGGTGCCACCCTGCTCCCTGTGGTCTGCATAAGATAAAAGGGACAGAAAGAGGCTTGTCCTCCCTTGTTGCTTTTTTTTGTTTTCTGCAGCCCTGAACTGTTTCTCCTTTGGGATGACCCTCTGCCTAGCCACCTTGGCTTAGAACCAACCAATTATGAACTGAAACCTCTACAAGCTGTGAGCTAAATAAACCTTTTCCCCTTTAACTTTGGGTGTCAGGTATTTTTTCTCAGCAAAAAGACAGAAGTAACTAAGACAGGTTACATATATACCAATCTCACTAAAAAAATAGATACCAAATGCTAAATACAAAATATTATCAAACCAAACACAGCAATATGTTTAAAGATTATTGCCAAGTAGTATTTTTATTTCTCAAGAAAGCAAGGGTATTTCAGTTCTAGACAATTCACAAATGTAATGTATCACATTAATAGATTATAAGAGAAAAAATAATAAAGAACAAATGCAGAATACACATTTGTTAAAAACTCACAATAAGTCATGATAAACATTTTGACAAAATAAGAAAATAACTTCTTTAGCTAACAAATCTTATTGAAAGCAAACAACATTCTTATTTTGAAACTTCAGAAGCATTCCATTCAAGTCAGTAACAGAGAACGGTGGCTTCTAACACTACTCCATTCAATATAAGACAGATTAGCAATGTACTAAGAAAAAGAAAAAAGAGAAATGAAAATTGGAAAGGAAGATAACAAAAATATTAGTAGGGGAAGATATGGGAAATTAGAACCTAACTAAAAAATTCCTGCACCCCCCAAAAATGTAAAGCCAGACTCACTGAAGACGGTAGGGAGATTCATGACATCCTGTCCCCACAGACCCTCCCTCTGTACAGTGCCATGGAGGCAGGGAACGACCCCCACCTTCCAGCTTCCCCCCTGAGGAGCAAGGGTTGGTTTGTGTGTCCAGCACCCAACTTTTCTGAGAGAGCTCAGTAGAGGATTGACTTATGCCTTCATTTCCTTAGACCCCTATGAGTCCGGCACAGTTAAGCCACCTCGAGGAGAAAGGAGGTAGAAGCTTGGGCTGGCAGATACCACTGATCCTCCTCCCTCCTCGGAGCAGGCAGACAAACCCGCAGCTTCCTGCTTCTCCTAAGAGAGAGAAAGAGTTGGTAGAGAACCCCACAATCTCCGGTCATGCTGACTGGTGAAGATCTCCTGTATGAAGCTTGTGAAGTCTGAGACAATTTCCTGCTCTGTCGAATGCACAAACACCGACACAAGAGTGGAGAAAAATGAAGAAGTAGGAAAAGATGTTCCAAACCAAAAAACAAGATAAATTTCCAGAAACAGTCCCTAATGAAATGGAGTTATATGATTTACCTGATGAAGAATTTCTTAAAGTCTCATAAAAATACTCACCAAGGTCAAGAGTACAATTTATAAACAAAGTGAGTGTTTCAACAAAAAAGATTTTGGGCCAGGGATATAGCTCAGTGGCACAATGCCTGCCCGGCAAGCACAAGATCCTGAGTTCAATTCCCAGCATCAAAAAAAAATATTTTTTAAAATTTAAATGCCAGGGCTGGGGATATAGCTTAGTGGTACAAGTGCCTGCCTGGCAAGCGCAAGGTCCTGAGTTCAATTCCCGGTACCAAAAAATAAAAAAATAAAAACTAAATGCCAAAAAGAAATAATAAGAACTGAATAACCTAATAACTGAAAAATATAATAGCTAAAGAACATAAAACTATAACTAACTACAAGTGTTTCAACAGCAGACTGAACAGAAGAGAGGATGAGGAAACTCAAGTACAAGTCATTGGCAATAACTCAGAGAAGCAAAAGAAGAAAAGAAAAAGACTGCAGAAAGCTTTAGGGAATTATGAAGAACCATCAAGAGGACCAATATACACATTATGGAGGTCCAAAAAGGAGAAAAGAGAACGAGAGGAACAGAAAGTTTATGCAAAGAAATACTGGCTGAAAGTTTCCCAAATCTGGAGAAAGAATAGACTTCTAGATCCAATGAATCCACAACAAAGCCAAATAAAATGAACCCAAAGAGATCCACTCCAAGACCTTATAACCAAACTATCAAAAGTCAAAAAGGAGATAATTTTAAAGCAGTTCTAAAGAACAAACATATATCCAGAATATATAAAATACTCTTTCAATTCAATAATAAAAACTAATAATCCTTTTTAAAATGGGCAAATAATTTGAAGACATTCTTCTGAAAATACACAAATGGACAATAATGTAGGAAAATGATAATATCTGCCAACTGATGAATGGATAAAGAAAATGCGGTACATCCATTCAGTGGAATATTATCCCACAACAAAAAATGTATAGCATTTACTAATACATGCTGTAACATGTCTTGGAAATATTATGCTAAATAAAGAAGCCAATCATACCTTGTATGATTCCATTCATGGGAAAATCATAGTGGAAAAATCCATAGAAACAGAAAGTAAATCAGTGGCTTCCCGAATGAGGCTAGAAATGGCTAGTGACTGCTAACAGATATGGAAATGTTCTAAACTTGAATTTACTAAAAACAACTGACTGTAGGCTTTAAGTAAATGAATTTCAGGGTATGTTACACATATGAGTAAAGGTAGAAGAAAATGAAAATATGGAAAATGACACTGTAAAAAAAATTAATCAGGTCTGGGGATGTAGCTCAGTGGCAGAGTGCTTGCCCAACATGCACAAGGCCCTGAGTTCAATCCCCAGTGAAATACACAAAAAAAGGGGGCTGGGGATTTAGCTCAGCGGCAAAAGCGCCTGCCTGGCAAGCGCAAGGTCGTGAGTTCGGTTCCCGGTACCGGAGAAAAACCAAAAAAAAAAAAAAAAAAAAAAAAAAAAAAAAAAACACAAAAAAAGAAAAAATAATAATCAAAAGAGAGGTCGGTGACTCTTTTAATATCAGAAAGATAATTGCATACTTCACAGTGTGAAACAAAGTAAATTACCATGTATAAAGAAGGACACTACTTAAAGAGGAACAATTCACCAAAAACTCATAATAATACTAAATGAAGCACAGGCTAACAAAAATAAAGGGGGAAAATAGGCAAATCCACAATTATAGTTCAACACCCTGTGCAGTGCACAGAAAACTAGTAGGCAGAACAACCAGCAACCATATAGAAACACTGAACAATACCATCAACCAACTGGATCCAATTGACATTGATAGAATATTTCACCTATGAATAGAGGAAATCATATTCTGTTCAAACACACACGGAATGCTCTTGGCAATAGGTATCCTGGATCATAAAATGAACCTTAACAAATTTTAATGCATTAAAGACATACAGAATATGTTTTCTTTTTTGGAGAGTTTAGGGGAATTAAACTAAATGTCAATAATGGGAAGATAACAAGAAATCTCTAAACATTTAGATTTTTAGCCACGTCTCTAACAATCCATAGGTTACAAGGATGCAAGAAACACAAATAATATCCAAAAAGATGTTTGACATCATTAGCCAAAAGGAAATGCAAATGAAAACCAAGAAAAGAAACCACTACACATCTATTGAAATAAATAAAATTTAAAATACTGTCAACACCAAGGGCTAGCAGGATGCTGAACAACTGAAACTCTCATACATTGCTGAATGGAATTCACAATGGTGCCACTCTAGAAAACGGCCCAGCAGTTTCATGTACAGGTAACATATATTTCCATGTGACCCCAGAATCTATTCCTAGCTATTTCTTCTAGAGAAATAAAAACTGTGGTTTCCCTAAAACCTTTATATGAATATTTACAGTTCAATTCATAATTGCTCAAAACTGGATAGCACTCTCTGGAAGGCATCCCTTGGAGGTCTGGGCTCTATAAACATGTGGCCCCACAACCAGAATCCAGGGAAGTAAGTGTAGGCTGTCCAGTTGTGCTGGAGGCTGCTGACCAGCCAAAAGACCCCAGGGTTTATCAGTCCTTTGGTAGCTACAGATCTGGTGGGGTACCACGTGTACATCATGCCTCATGTAGACTTAAACATTTCCAGAAGGACACCTTTGACACTGGGAGACCAAGGTTACAGCAAGAGAGAATGACTTTTTAAATGTCATAGCATTTATCTATTCAAAACACTAAATAAATAAAAAGTTTACAATAACTCTTCAAAACTAGAGACAACTAAAATAGCCTTTGATAAATGAACGGATAAAACACACTGTTGCATTCATACTTTGGAATACAGCTCAACCATAAAGAAGAATGACTACTGCCACATGTGAGAACTTGAAGGGATCTTAAAGGCATCATTCTAAGAAAAGCTAATCTCAAAAGGTCACCTACTATACTATTTTAATATAACATTCTCAAAAGGATAAAACTACAGTAATAGAGAAAGGATCTCTGGTTAGGGCAGGGCAGGCTACACTAGGTAGCACAAAGGAGTTTTTTGGGGGTTTGTACCTTGACTGTGGGGATGGCTACACAAATATATATGTGCATTAAAATTCATATGGAAGAACAAAAGGCCAAGAATAACCCAATAACTTGAAAAAGGAGATATCAAGACTCATTCTATAACTATAGTGATACTGGCCTATTGATTCAAGGAAAAATAGCCAAAATAGAAAAACCACAGTGAAGAAAAAACAATCATAAATACATGAAAATGTAGTATATCACTTAAGCTCAGCTACAAATTAGGGGAAAAATTGGAATATTCTGTTAGTGGTAGGTAGGGTGAGAAAGGCAAAAGAATAAGACCCAAGAAGTGTACACAGAACATTTCAGCCACATTTACAATATTTTATTATTATTTCTTTAAAAAAAGAAGGACTGCTGGGTATGATCATGCATACTTATAATTCCAGCACTCTGACAGGCTGAGACAGGGGGACCTCAAATTCAGCCCAGCCTGAGCAATTTAGCAAGACCCTATCTCAAAAAATAAAAAGATCTAGAGATATACCTTGGTTTTGAGACCCTGGGTTCAATTCCTAGTACTAGGATAAATCCATACATATATACATATATAGACACATGCCTATGTAAATAAGAATACAGGAGGAGGAGGATCTGAAGGAAATGTGGCTAAATGTTATGTGTTACATTATTCTATGAGTCCAACACTGTAGCCACTAGCCACATAAAGCCATCAAAATTAATTTAAATTAAATACAATTTAAAATTTAGTTCAAGTGCCCAATAGCCACAGGTAACCAGTGACCACCAAACTGGGCAGAGTAGGTGCGGGACATCTCACCACAGAAAGTTCTATTGGACAGAGTTGGTCTACACATTTTCATGTGTTAAAACCACCAAGGAAGAATCAAAGCCTACAATGCACATTATGAGTGAAGGGAGAAAAGGAAGGTGTTATGGCTTGCATCTAGATGTCTCCCCAGAGCTTTGTGTAGTAGGGGCAGGAGGGCTTTTGGAGGTGGCTGGATCTACAGTGTGTGATACTGGGATTAAGGACGTGTGATAACTAAATGGGTTTAGCACAGTTCTTGGTGTGGGGGCCTCACCATGGGTGTGGGTGGTACCAGTCAATAAGGTTATAGGCTGGATAGAAAACAAAGCAAGTGAGGGAAGGCAGGCTGGCTGCTGCTGCATTACACTTCCTGCCTCACTTGGTATGGACTGTGTCTCTTCTGTGATGTCCCTCTGCCATGCCACCCCGCCTTGGAGCCAGCTGACTATGGACCGAAACCTACAAACTGTGAGCTAAATGAACCTTTCCTCCTTTAACTTTAGGGGTTGGGTATTTTGTCCCAGCAATGAGAAAAGTAACAAAGACAAAAGGTGAGTGCAAAGGATATCATACAACTCCAAGATTAAAGCTCTTTCCTTTCTGGCTGGACTGTCAAACTGTTACCTCTTCTCAGAAATTTCCCGAAACAAATGGGAAACAAGCTTTTTGTTGTCTGTCTGACACGTTCACTTTATAATACTTTTAATATTTGGTAGCAGAAAGATATTTGCTTATTTTTATCTGAATATGAAAGCTCTCTCCACAGCTACCCTGGGAAATGAAGTGTTTTCACACCTTTGGCTTTGATGACCATGATCCTTTGCTGAAGGTTGATGAAGGGCTGGATCAGACAGAGCCTTGGCTCCTGCTTCTGACTCAGGCAAATGCCGTTGTGGTTTACAACCATCCAGCTGCGGTCATACAGCAGCCCTTGGTTTCCTATGGGCCATCTGGTCACCTAAACAAAAGGTAGGTGTATTTTAGGTTACGGCTCTTCAAAGATGCATTTCACATTATCACACGGGGGGGGCACAAATACAGGTGGATTTCATGAACTCTACACACACTTGAAGGAATAAAGAGAAGAAGAAGAGAAAGCAAAATGAAGAAGGCAATGCAAAGGAGACAATGGTGTGGGAGCAGGAGACCTTTCATTCAGCCTCCAGATCCACTCCTCGACCATGTCCACCTCAGCCTGTGTTCTGAATCAGTAAGCTGTGTTCTGAATCAGGAAGCTGTGTTCATGCACGACATTCCAAAAGCACAAGAGTGTACTCTGTCCCACCGTATCCAAAACCCTTCTGCACAATGCCCACGGCTCCTGCTTTTTCTACACCCTTCTGCTATAGTGGGTGTGTGTCCGGGCACATCCTAACATGACAAATACGGCTCTTGCACAAACCGTGGCTATGCTGGGATGCTGAGTTGATCCACTTTAAGTGTGTAAGTTTTTCTGAATTCTTCATATTTCTACAAAACTAAAATACAAACTACACTCAGTACCCAGATCCCGCTTTTTAATACCATTGCCCAATTAAAAAAAAAAACAAAAACTGAGACTCCTCAGAGAAGCGGTTAACTCTACGGCTGGATCAGGATAATTTGGAAGAATGAGATGTCAAGACTTGTTCTGTAGCTCTAGTATTATCAGCCTATTGGTTCAAGGAAGACGATGCCCTCGCTGAGCTCAGTCTCCTCATCTGTACCATGCCGAGCCATCTTTGTGTCTGTGTTATAAAACGCACACGAGCTGTGAAGGCAGAGTCCTCATATGCAGAGGGAATGCAGAGTCCTCACCTGCCTCTGCTCAGGAGTGGGGATGAAGCTCCTGGTTTAGGTCTCAGCCTGGAGGCTCTTAGGGGAACACCCTGGAATGCAGGCCAGCACACAGCCCAACCTCTGTATGTCTGATGAGGAGCTGAACAACTTGTCACCCCAGGCTCAGGAGTCTGGACCTTGGGACACACATGAAGATTATAGAAAGACAGCCTCAGGTTGGCCACAGCAGGAAAGACAGCCTTTTGGAGTCTAGGGCTAGCTGCCAGCCAAGGCCTCTGGGTATGAGGAGCACTTGGCCACCTGTATGCAGATATAGTACATGTCGGCCTGCAGGTTCCA
The DNA here is from genome assembly GCF_000276665.1 of Chinchilla lanigera. Taxonomy (NCBI): domain Eukaryota; kingdom Metazoa; phylum Chordata; class Mammalia; order Rodentia; family Chinchillidae; genus Chinchilla; species Chinchilla lanigera. Next base: position 22,779,682 of record NW_004955402.1, on the reverse strand, counting down.
GGATCCCCAACAGATACTGAAATCTTATATTAGACAGTGCAGTATTTGCACATAACCTATGCACATCCACCTTCCCATCTCTAGATTATGTATACTACCTAGCACAGTGTAAATGCTATATAAATAGTTCTTGTACTGTACTATTTAGGGAATAATGACAAGAAGAAAGAGTATGTATTTGTTCAGTACAGATACATTTTTTAAAAATATTTTTGATCTCTGTTTGGTTGAATCAGTGGATGTACAACCTGACTACAGTTTGATACCACAGGGTCAACTGAGCAGAGCAAATCACATGAGACCAAAGACCTAAAGCTAAGCAAATACAGATTCGAATCCTTGCTCTGTCATTTATTAGCAGGTGACCTAGGCAAAGTGCTTAACCTCAACCTACTTAGGATCCGTACCTGGGGATAATGTTACCATTCACCTTATGTGATTGCTTTAAGTATCAGATAAAGGAAGCGTATCAAATGCTTCAGCAAGGGGCTGGTACATACATTCTGGGAAAGTTCATTTTCTTTTTTTTTTTTTTTTTGGTGCTGGGAAGAACTCAGGACCTTTTACTTGCCAGGCAGGCACTTGTGCTGCCAAGCTATTTCCCCGGCCAGGGAAAGTTATAGCTACTGTGATCAACAGCAATAAGGTATCACCACTCAGAAATGGAGTTGTTATGGTTTGTGTCCGAATATCCCCCAAAGCTTCATGCAGTCACGAGGTGAGCTTCTAGAGTTTATGATTGATTCATGACCCAATGTTGGAATTGTGGGTATGAGTTTTACACCTGCCCTGGGGCAGATACTTTACATACAATGTAAAAGAGAGAAAGAAGGGCTTGCTACAGCTCCTCCCTTTTTGCTCTTGCTGCTTTTGCTGTCTTCTGCCACCTGAACTGTTGCCCTCTGCCATGTGCCACCCTGCCTTGGAGCCAGCTGTTATAGACTGAAACTTCCACAAACTGTAAGCTAAATAACCCTTCCCTTCCTTAATTCTAGGCATCGAGTATTTTGTCTCCGCAATGAGAGAGAAATAACCAAGACAGGAGTCCTCTGAGGGGTTCCTGTAAGCAGAGTCCCATTCAAAAGTCAGCCTACAGGGGCTGGGGATTTGGCTCAGGGGCACAACGCCTGCCTGGCAAGCACAAGGTCGTGAGTTTGATTCCCAGTACTGGGGAAAAAAAAAAAAAAAAAAAAAAAAGTCAGCCTACATTTTGCCCAATAAAGAAGGCAAAATGAGAATCGGTTTTTCATATCCACCGCACTCTGACCATATGATTTTGAGTTTTGCATGCTTTTTTCACTGTCTATATCCTTTCTTCATTTTATTTAGGAGAAGAAAAAAAAACATTATACAGAAACCAAAGAGAAGCAGTTTTTGTGCAAAGAGAAGGCCCCTACCTCAAAGGCAGCACAGGATTTGATGGGGTAGAGATAAAGGTTGGTGACAATGTGTGGCCCACGGTCCCCAGGCAGGATGCCTGCAGCTTTCTCTGACAGAGTCTGCTGGGTGCTAGAGGCCTTGCTCAGAGCAGGGCACAAACCCACAGTATTCACGGTGGAGCTGGAGTTGTTCCAAACGCTGGAGTCCATGCAGGTGCTTTCCCAACGTGAGACACAATCTCTCCCATTGACTGCAGAAGTGTCCTGCACCTTCCCCTCTGCTGATAGGGCGCCACCCTCCCCAGTGCTGGCCTGAGGGACAGGCTGGCCACCTGGTAAGCGCAGGCGAGTGGCTATGATGAACCTAAGAAATGCCTGGGCATCCTCAAATGTAGACATGTACCCAAAGGAAATCCTCACAGAGCCTGTGGGCTGCCCATCTATGAGGTCAACGTTGTCTCCACACACATGACCAGCCTGGAATAAAAAGGAGATAAGTCAGCCAGACTTGGGCCTCATGACTGGAAATAGTTTTGTAAAACAAACTTTGAAAATTTTTAAATTAACCCAGCAGAGCAGACCTGCAACACTAATACGTGCTGTGTGGCTGAGACACAGCTCAGCTCTGAACACTCAGGGACCACTCCCCAGACCTCCCTCTGCTCAGCTGTGAACTGAAGCTGATACCAATCTCACGGGGCCACTGGAGAGCTGAAGAGAAATACTTGATGAAGAACATTCACCAGAGCTGCCACACCACTGGCCCACAGAGGGCCAGAGGATGAGCCAAAGTTTCAGAACCGCTGAGAGGTTGGCTCCACAGTCTACCAGGGCTGAGGCAAGAGAAACGCCTGCTAGCCGCCTGGGACTCTCAGCCTTGCTGAGGACTGAAGGGAGCCTGCGTCCCTGAGAAAAGCCCCTGGGAGGAGGGAAGGGAAGAGATGGCCCACCTGAGGCCACTGGGAAGACCCGCAGCAGCCTGGGCATCCCTACCAAGATGGGGAGGAGAGGCAAGAGGACGTCAGCCCCCAAGCCCTGTTGCCTGATGGTCAGTGTGACTATTAGGCTGCCTGGGACACCTCCTTAGTGAATCTAGCCCAGTCCCCAGAGACATGGCCATACCATTCCACACAAGCAGAACTGTATCAGGAGCTGCATTTATGTTTTGGGCCTCTGCCTCCCTTTCTCTGCCTCACCCCACTCTCTCCCTCTCCCCCCTTCTCCTTCTCTCCATCTCTTTCTCTCTCCCTCTGTGTGTGTGTGTATTATTCTTTCTTTTTAAATAAAATCTAGTTCATGATTAGTTAGGGATAGAGTTCCTACAATATTCAGCAGCAACCAATAGAAACTCAACTTAGAAATTACTCCAAAATAAATCAGGGCACTTTGCCACTCGAAGTATTCTTAAGAAATGGTTCAAAACATGTTGTATCTGACAGTGAAAAACCTCAGCCTCAGGGATAGACAGGAAGGGTGGGGATTCTTGAAGACACAGAAGCCTTGAAACTGCGGAAGAATTCCATTGTACCCGCAACCCAAAGGGAGATGAAATTGGAATCCTTAAGGGTGTGTACTAGCATATCCCTTGTTAACAGCCCTCTCTACCTTTATATTTTTGCTCTGCAAGTAAAAAATAAACCAAAAAGTACTGCCATAAAGATGGTATCTTAATGCCAAGAGTGGGTACATGCCTGTAATACAAGCACTCGGAGGCTGACGCAGGAGGATTAAAGTGAGTTCAAGGCCAGCCTGGGCTACATAGGCAGTTCAAG
>NW_004955402.1:22754033-22776388 GCF_000276665.1 Chinchilla lanigera | reverse complement strand
GTACCAGGAATTGAACTCAGGGCCTTGTACTTGCCAGGCAAGCACTGTGCCCCTGAGCTACATCCCCGGCCCAAAGTACTTTCTGTTCTTGATGACCCATTTTTTTCTTTGTACATCCACAGAAAGGACCCAAGAAATAAGTCCAAATGGACAGCCCCCACCAGACAGGTGACCAGCCACAAGTGTAGCCACCATGACTCCCAGTGCTTGGACCGCAGGGCCCTGTACTAACCTCCAGATGCTTCTTGACCATCTCGTTGCTTATGCCCAGATGCCTCTGGCAGGCCCCCGTGTTACAGAAGCAGCCAGTTCGCAGGTGGATGTTGTACAGGCTGGCCATTTTGTCCACCTGTGGATCAAATATGACATGTACAGATACCTAGGTTTACTCTGATAGCCTGGAAGAGTTTCAGATTAGTGTTTGGACCTCCGTTTCCTAACAATAAAATGATAATCTGAGCTTGGAAGTTTGCTCTAAGATGTATGCTCTATCATGGGTTTGCTAAATATTTTATAAAATGTTATTAGAAATTAATGCATATCCAGATGAATTATAGAAGTATGCGTGAGAAAAGTGAATATATCAAATTCAGGCTGGGCCAGGGGTATAACTCAGTGGCATAGCACCTGCCTGGCAAGCACAAGGTCCTGAGCTTGATTCTTGATACCAAAAAAAAATTCAAGCTAAATTCAAAGAGCCCACCTGTTTCCAGTGAGGGTCACAAAATAACTTGGTGGGGCTGGGGACTTGAAGCAGCTCCTCAGCACTGGCTGCACAGAATTTGACCTCAGAGCCAGCCCCAGAGAGGTGCAGTTCCAGGTAGCATCACCTGGACTCACAGCCTGGCCCACAAGGTATCACTACTGACACTGTGTGATATCCATTTCCTGTTCTTAATTTCTCCAACTTTTGGTTCATTTAGAATTGCCGCTCAGTGTGGAAGCTCCCAAGGTTCTTTCCTGACCTCTGGAGGCTCTGGAAGGTTGTTCACATGCAGCTCCCAGGATGTAGGTGTTCATCCCCACTCCTTGGCTGTAGGTCAAGGACTACACTCCCTCAGGGCCATGGAGCAGATCCTCAGCCAGGTGGCTCAGGCTGAACTCAGAGGAGTCACCTAACTGCATCTGGGGAAATGAACACATCATGCCCAGATAGCCAAGCCTTTGAACTCTCATAAGTGTCATGGCCAGAGGCAGCCACAAGGAGTTTGGTGTCTCCACTCACAGGCCAGCTCCTCGGGAAGTCCTTTCTGGTCCCAGCTCAGTTCCCAACAGAAAGGACAGAAGTCCCTCATGACCATCCTTCACCCCCTCCCCAAACTCACTTTTCCATTTACCACTGCTGCAAAACAGCCAGCTGCACTTGAAAGAATAAGTTGGACTCCAGGTGATGTGTGTTATGGCTTGGCAGAAAGTTTGTCTGCATTTTGCTCGTGCCCAGAGACTTTGCCTGAGACTAAGATTAAGGGCAGTGGACTGATTAATCTGTAGCATGCTCCAGGCTACTGTGGGTCAGGAATTCAGGCTGCACTCAGGACAGGTGGTTTCTCTGTTCCATCATATCTTGAGTCCCAGTCAGGAAGATTCAAAAGCTGAGAGCCTCTTGAGCCTCCTCTTTGAGACTCCTTCCCCAGCTACACCTGCCAGGCATACTTACGGACATTTAACCAGGCATTCCTTTGCCCCAGTGCATATTCTACCCCAACACACAAGCTGGGTAGTGTCTGATCCCGAAGAGGCTCAGGATTGAGCCTGCCTACTGTGGTGTCTGGGCTTGGCCTCTCCATGGAGTTTGGCTTCCTCCACCACGCAGCCTCAGGGTGCAGATGGTGACTTACCTAGTAACTCAGGGCTCCAAAGCAAGTGCTCCGGGAAACAAAGCCAACTTGGCATCACCTTCTCTGACCTAGCTTTAGAAGCCACAGTGTGACCTTTGCAGCATCCTTAGGTACACACAGGTCACAAACCAGCCCAGATTTAAGGGCAGAGACATGGATCCCAGCCTTCCATAAAAGCAGTATTAAGGTCACCTGGCAAAGGATAAGGCTGGAAGACACTGCTGCAGTCACACTGTGCCCTGACTTCCCACTGATGAGTCTGGGTCCTGGGCCCTCAGCCCTGGGAGCCCCCCACCCAGACCCAGCCTGCCTGCTTTTTAGCATCAGTAGACTCATCAACCTGAATTGTGCACCCTTATTCATTAATCCTCTCTAATAACTGTGCCTCAATATCCTCTGATATTTCATCCCTTTATCTAGTTATGATGCTAGCTGAAAGAGGAACACACGCCACCATCTGAACTGTAGCCTTGTTCCCAGCCAGGTAAAGGAAGCTGGTTACTATGGCAGCATAAGAGCTGAATCCAGGGAGGGCAAGAAATCAGCCCAGCCACAAGGCACAGGAGCCTCCTAGCCAGGAGCCTTGGCTCTCAGTGTTTACTGAGCACTCACTTTACCCCAACATCCTGCACTAAGGGATATGAATGTCATATCTCATTTAACCATCATAACACCGTCAGCCAAGCCAGGTATATTATCATTCTCATTTCACAGATCTTGGAGAGCTTAAGTTAACTTGCCCAAACTTACTGAGCTAGCAACAGGCAGGCAGAATCTGAATCCACATCTTAGCCACCATATGCAGTGACTCCCAACCGTGGGGAAAATAAAATTAGGAAGCCCAGACGTCACAAACAAAAATCTAAAGTCTTCATATAAAAGGTTAAACTCCATTACTCATCCCCTGAAAAGGAGACAACTGAACCCAACTATGACATCATCTAATCTTTCTGAAGTCCACCAACATCCCTGTGGAATTTCCACACCGTGAAGTTTTCTTGCGCCAGGAAAACTTAACTGGGCTTTGCTGAAGCCACCCAGCTGGCCACATGCCAGCCGTGACCCCATTACTGTGGTCAGCTTCCTCCACTGACGCCCAGAAAGGGAAACAGCTAGGGGGATGGGCAACCCTGTCAATACTCATAGGCCCCGATAGGAAGCCTCTGGTCCCAGTGACTCCTCCTCTTTGAAGTTTCTCCCCCAGCCACACCTCCACAGGACACTTTGTCACCTGTCGCCCTTCCCCACTTCCTTGGGAAATACAAATTTACTTGTAATTCAAGAATGAAACTTATTTTACTAATTAGCCAGAGTAACATATTTAAATAGGCATTCTTTTTCCCTGATGCATATTCTACCCCCACCCCACACACACACACATAGACACACAGCCACTTAAAAAACATACTTCAAAATGGTGGTGTGGTCAGTACAAAGGCTGAGGGAGGTCTTCAGGGATGAGATGGGGATTCCCCACTGTTAACTTTGAGAGACCTCCTGGAGTTGTAGAACATCTGCCCCAAATGCTAGAGGGAACCAACATTTCCCCCAGAAGAATAGTTACCAGGTTTGTTCTTTAGAAAGTGTACAGCTATTTAGAAAAATGGGAAAGGGAGAATCCCTTGGGAAATGGATTTTTAAGTTTTTATTTTTATACTGGATCTCCTTGCATGACCCAGGATGGCCCTTAATTCCTGGGCACAAGTGATTTTCCTGCCTCTGCCTCCTGAGTAGCTGAGACTACACCTGAACAACAGAATTTCCAGCTCAGAAATGGCTTTTATTTGGGAAATTCAAAGATTAACAAAAGTATTTGGGGACCATGTGTTATAGTTTGTGTCTGGGTGTCCCCCCAAAGCCTCATGCGGTCATAGGTGGGCTTTTAGAGTTTGATTGATTATGGGTGTGAGAGCTACAACCACCCTGGGGGCGGATAGTTTGCACATGTAAGGGAGAGGAAGAGGCTGCTTGGGGCCATTCCTACCATTTTGCTTTTGTTGTTTGCTGTGTTCCGCCGCCATGAACCTCTGCCCTCTGCCATGTGGCCCTTTGCCTTGGAGCCAGCTGAGTATGGACTGAAACCTCCACAATCTGTGAGCTAAATAAACCTTTCTTTCCTTAATTTTAGGCATCAGGTATTTTGTCTCAGCAATGAAAGAACACCTTGGCTTTCAGCAGAAGATGAGCACCAAATTCCAAATCAGCTGATGATCAAATCTGCTCCAACTCAAGCCCTTCCCAAAACCTTCCCATTGTTTTTCATGGAAAAATACAGGCAGCATGTATACATGCAGAAACCACTGTTAACCAACCCACCAGGTCTTTGAACTGATCATGAACTAAGGTAGAAATAAGGGCTTTTGTGGACCATTTCTGCTTCTCATAGAAAAGGCACTCCGCCAACAAATGATGTCACAACGTGGTGATATGCCATCAGGTATCAAGCGTGTGTAACAAAATGACTTCAGCTGTGGTTCTGTCCATGCTACTTTTCTGTCTTCTCTTGCTGGCAAGCTGTCACCTATTCCACTGGTAACAGAAGAATCAGCCTCTCTCTTCCAATTTAAAATTTCCTACTCCACCCGAGTAAAAAGGGCTTGAGAATACACAGCCCGGCTTGCTAGAGCTGTGTGATTAGGAGTTTAAGGCTCTGGGAGTGACGGCCAGGGCTGCCCAGCAGTGTCTGCACTTCATCCCAGCTACTTCCAGGGGCATGGAGGCCTCACTGTAAATCTCAAGGCTCAGCAAGCCTTCCAAGTTCCGGAACAGAGCAATTCTGTTGCATCAAAGTCAGCAAGATGAAAAAAGCAAACCCACCTCGGAGTAACCAATGACGTTCCCACTGTCGTCCAGCACATTAAAATTGATGATCGGACCCTGAACATCAGGGCTGCTGAACTCAGAGTCACTGTAGATCCGCACCACTGGGGCTCCGTTTGGGTAGCAGAGAGAGGACAGGGCAGCGTGCGTGTACCGAGCCAGGGCGAAGGTGTGCCGCGCGATGTTCTCCATGCCACCTCAACACAAGCGGAAAAACAGAGTCATGAACCGCACAACAAAGTCACTCGCTCGTTTTAAAGAAAACAAGGTCATGACAACTGGTCAACCTGGACCCCACATTGATGACTCTAAATACGCCTCTAAATGGCAGGGCATTGCCCATATGACGAAGGTTTAAGTCTTTGGTACTGAGAAACAGTTTATCACTGCTGTTTATGTAGAATTCTTCTATAGGAACTCTTGTCATTCTCTTTTTAAAATATATATGTGTGTGTATGTGTGTATATATAGTATTGCTTAAAGATTCAGATAATTTACACTCCTTGGTCGCAAAAATATACAATTTTATTCTTAAAATATCATGCTGTTTGTTTTTATTAATGTTTAAATCACTCTAGTTATACAAAGCAATTAAGAATACATGCTTTAACAAGGATGTATCTTGAAAATACTAAGTGAAATAAACTAGACACAAAATGACAGCCACTGTATTATTCCTTTATATAAGATTTCTAGAACAAGCAAGGCTCGAAGTATATTAGTGGTCACCAGAGGCCAGGAAGAGGGAGGATTCAGAAGGTATGGCTTAGTAGGTAGAATTTCAGTTTGAGACGATGAAAACATTTAGGATGGGGGTAGTGGTAACAGCTGCACAACCATGTGTACTTAAAACCACCAAATTGTGCACTTAAAATATAAATTTCATGTTATGTGTATTTTACCACAATTGTTTTTAAAAAGAACAATCCAATACGAAAAGAATCAGGGTTTGCTATAATGTGGACCGGGATTAAAAACCTTTGCTTTCAGAGGTGTCCCGACCCTGTCAGACACTGCCACCTGCAGGGGTGAGGGTGGGTGGGTCCTGCTAATATGCTCCTTGGAAAAGGCTTGTTTTTCAGTGCCTGCCTGCACTACCTTCTCCTTCTGTCCTGGACAATGCCAACTCATCTACCTGCATCACCATCAGGGTGACGCTCCCGTCCGTGAATTCCATCTGCCCCAGTCTGGGGCCAAGGCTGAGAACCCAAAGAATCCCATTAGCATGACCAGAGAGAGGAAGGGCTCCCTAACCACCCCTGGCTCACCACAACCCCACCCTGAATGGCCAGTACAGGCCACACCACCCAGTTCTCAGAGCTCTGCCCTGGAAGGAATGCCCACAAGCACGGCACTAGGGGTGATGCCTGGCTCACCAGACAGGCTCTTCCCATTGTGTGTTCTTGTGACCATCCCTGTAAGATGGGACGTGGCATCTGTCTGTGTGTCATCCTCCAGTCAGTGCCCCCCAATTGTCCATGCCCAGGGCACAAATCAGGAAAGAAACTGCACTTCATGCAAAGGCCAGTGGCAGAGACAGCGGCCAGGAACTTGGGGTTAGGCATTAGTCTAAGTTTAAGGCATTAGTCTGGGTTTCAGTCCTAGCCTTCCCAGCTGCCAGCTCCCCGCCTGGGAAGGCACTGGCCCTCTCTGAGCCCCTGCTCCTTTGAGAGCAGCATGGACTTGTCACCAGCTTCTGCATGCGGCTCTGTGGGAATCCAGCAAGGGGAGAACTGAGTAAACCCCTGGGATTACCATTTCCAGTCTAGACACCACACACCACACCTCCACAGCTGCTAAGCTCCTGATTCAGAATGTCTCCCACCCATTAGATAATCTTTTAACTGACAAGGAAAAGAAATCCCCACACTACCCTCCTCATTTCCTTGCTCTGAGAAGTCATTTTGAGGATAATTTGAATCAGATTTAACTGCACTCAATGTCCAGCTCCTACCACTATGTACCACTCACTTCCCTGTACCAACATCATCTCCTTCATCAGAACCACACTCGAACCAGGACTCCTTTGAGAACATGGCTCTCAAGAGCTAATTCCACATGGGAAGTTCCACTGACCTGTGAGGCGCTCCAGGGCATCAAATCCATGCTTTAAGGCTATCACGTCAAGGTATGAAATGGTGCCGTCTTCAAACCTGCAGTGTGGGGGGAGTGGAACAAGGTCAAGCTGTGGCCAACACACTCCAAGTGCACTGTGTGGCAGGTAATGACCATCCGATTTCAGGACAGTGATGATCTTTCAATAGGCACCCTCGGCCTCCCGTGAAACACTGCTGCCTCCCTCGGAAGACCCGCCCACTGCATCTGGCCCTGACCAGCTCTGAAGCTTTCCAGAACTACTTTAAACTTCCAAGGTAGAATGGCAGGGTGATAAAGAACCCTAGAAGGTAGTTACTACTTTGAACCACTTTGACAAAACAAGAGATGCTTTGCTATCTGAGGAAAGATTTGTATTTAACAAAACCTATAGAGCCACAGGCTCTTAAAAATACTGCTCTCTGACCACAAGAGGGCACCACTGACAGGGCATCTGTTCAGGGAGATCAGAGCAGCTATGAAGTTCTTAACAAGAGTTCACAGCTCCTAAGTGTACAGACCCACTGATTTAGGTTAAAATTACATGGTTCTCATTAATATTGCAGATGTACACCTTCCTGATTGTCAGAGTGTTAATTTTGCATTTCATACTTATTCAGTTCATTAGAATTATCATCAAGTCTGTTTGTCCACCTACTGTGGGTCAGGCAGTGTCCTAGGTACTAAGAGTACAGCAGAGAATGAGAGAGACAAAATCCCTGTCCTCATAGCCTTATATTCTATGAAACAAGGAATAAAAGCCAGTAAACAGACACAGAGAAACCAAGCAAGCAACATGCCAGAGTCTAATAAGTCCAATGAAGATGAATAAGTAGAGGGCAGCTGCTCAGGATGAGTCCGGGCTGACGAAAATCATGTAAGCAGGGGCCATGTGGAGGTCAGGAGGAAGGGAAAGAACTAATGTTCACCAGGGCCAGGGGGACAGTTTCCAAGGGAAACAGCGTTGTGGGGAGAGGGCGCAGCCAAGGCCCTGGGCAGCAGAAGCTGGCACACTGCAGGGACAGCAGATCGGGGACTGGACCTGGGTGAGCCAGGGACCAAGGCAGGAAACAGAGAGAAGCGGAGGAGGTGAGACTTCAGTGCCGGAAGGCTCTGCACAGAGGAATGACAGCATGTGAGGTGCCCTGGCCTTCAAGGAGACCCCTGGGGAAGGACAGACCTCAGGGGTAACAGGGGGGCCTCAAAGCATCCTGGGTGGACTGGTGACCAACTGCCGCCTTAGGCCAGTTAAAGCTTTCAATGGAAACACTGCTTTGTATTTTAATAGTCTAGAAATAAGATGTATTTAAAACACTGTTACTACAAGGCTAATGTATTTATAAAACTAATCCACACAAGTAGTGTAAACATTGTGAAAATATGTGCAAAGAAAAGAAGGAGATTGAGAGATGGATGGAGGAGGAAGGGAAAGGGTATAAAAAAGGAATTAAGATGTATTATGTCCATGTACCAACTCTCCACAAGGAATGTAAACATTATGTACTACAAACATGATGTACTATACCGCTGGTTGGAATGTAAACTAGTACAACCATTATGGAAATCAGTATGGAGATTTCTCAAAGAACTAAAGCTAGAAATTCCATATGACCCAGCTATTCCCCTTCTATGTATTTTCCCAAAAGAGTGAAACACATCATACTACAGCAACACATGCATGCCAAGGTTTATAGCAGCACAATTTATAATAGCTAAATCCTGGAAGCAGCCTGTATGTGCATCAACAGATGAATGGGTAAAGAAAATGTGGTATCTAAGGGAACACTACTCTGTCATAAGGAAGGATGAATCTGAGGTATCCGTAGGAAAATGGATGCACTTGGAAAGTATAATGAGTAATATAACCCAGACACACAAAGCTTAAACCCTGGATGGCACTGAGTACAGAAAAGTACAAAGAGCACAACTAAGGATGGGTAGGAGGAGACAAGGGGATAGATCTCCTGAAAATGGAAGAGGGCACAGGAGATCAAGGGTGAGAAGAGAGAGAAAGGTGAAGAAAGAAGAATTAAGATGGTCTATGTACAGGTATCAAATAAATAAACACGATGAATACAAACATTAAATGTCATGAACATGAGCTAAGAATAATAACAAGAATGACAATAACGAAAGGGGACTTAGAGGTGGAGAGAGGGAGGTGAATGGGAAGACTTAAAAAAACACAAGCGGTGTTATGTACATGTGCCTGCCCCCCACGATGAATATAAATTTCATGTACTGCAAACATGTATGGATAAAATTAAAAGGAAACATGCACTAACAAAGAAAATGATCTGAAAAAATAAAAAAAACTATGGTAATACATATAGAACTCATGATTCAATATGCATCAATTATTAATTGATGAACCACAAATGAGTTAGTAAACTATCACCAATAAACTGAAGTTTATTAACTAATAATGACTTCAGCCATGAGTTAATTCTCAATAAATAATTATGTATTAATATATAAATAATTAATTTAAATTTTTCCTTAGACTAAAAGAGGAAAGCCTTTTTGTTTCTATCAGGGTTGTATTTCATAGAATTATAAAATACAAAAGGTTAAGAGCATGGTTGAGGTTCAGTAAGCATTTGGATTGAGTACTATATATTGAGTCCTAGCCTGAGGTTCATAAGAAAAAAGTTACAGTTATAAAGGTAAATGAGTATGTTGTGCTTTCTGGGAGTCTTAGAGTGGCACATGCTGTATATAAAGCAATCTATCCAAATCAAAGCAAAGAGGTCCAGCGTTCCCTAGCCTACCCATGCCCTGGCCCATAACAAGCTGGCCTTTTTGCCTTCAGGGCCCTATGGCCAAATTAGATTTGCAGTTTCTCTTTGTTCAGCCTTTGATTTACATTATGTTGTGCCAGTCATTCAGTTCTTGCTTGGTTATATTACACAGCAAATTATCATACCTAGATTTAAAAGATTTCACATTAGTGTTCCTGCTTTAGAATCTCCCAACTATGGAAATGTCCTTTAAAAAAAAAAAGAAGACTGCAAACTGTTTCATAACATGTATTGAGGGGCCGGGGATATAGCCCAGCGGCACAGCGCCTGCCTGGCAAGCTTGAGGTCGTGAATTCAATTCCAGGTTCCAAAAATAAAAACATGTATTGATACCCTCTCTCTCCTGGTGCTTCACCGACATTAGCTGCAGAAGAATAGTATCATCACCCCCCATGTTACAGGAAAAATACGAGGTGCAGAAATTGAGACACACATGCCCCAGCTGCTGACCTGCCCTCCAGCAGGCCCTACAGCTAACCCTAATTCTACATTGAGGCATAGCCCTGTCTGCAGGACCCTGAGGCTGCACCCAGGACTGCCTGGACTAAGCCATCTTCCCCTCAGCCCCAGGCCTTCTCTGGTACCAGCTGGGTGGTTAGTTCCCTACCTCGACCTCATGGTGGCCCCTACTGCTGGGTCGGCAGAATCCTGGGTCAGTGACCATTTCACTTGCCACATGTATTCGAAGTGATGGGTGCTGCCATCACGGTCTGGGAGAGTCCTTGCCATAAACCACACAGCTGCCCTGCAGCCTGAGGAAACGAGGCCAGTGGGCAAACCTTTCAGAGACCCAGTGCCGAAACTGCAATCCCCAAACCCATTATTCATCGCAAAGTGCCAACACCACAATTAAACCTGAATGCTCAGGTTCTAGTTTAGAAAAAACTCACCCACTTGGCTCACATGCCAACAGAGAGGGCTCTGCGTGCGCACTGTGGCATGTGTGAGATAGACTCACTGCCAAAGGTACAGTCCAAGGAAGCCAGCAAGACCCCCAGCCTGTTTGAAGAAGCTGCCCTCAGCTTCCCATGGATACTGCTTTGCAGGTCGGAAGGCCGCTGGTCCTATGGACTCTGCCTGCTAACGGGCCAACCAGAGCTGGTTCCAGCTGCTGGAGAACAGAGGGTGCTGCTATGGGGTTCGTGCTCTTCCAAAGAGACTCATCAGTAGCAATTGCTGCCACCTTGTGAGTGCTGTGGGGTCAAGCCCAGTGCCTGTCCACCTCTGCTCACAGATCTTATCTACAGGGCAGGGCCCCCACCATCACAGAGCGTGCTACACATGGGAGCAGAGATCACTGAGCTGCCCCTAGCACGCTCCAACCAACCTCTGCCTCTCAGATCTGGGTCCTGCTGCCAACCTGTCCTGCCAGCAGTGATCAGCTCCCCTAACTCTGTGGCTTGGACACTCCTTGCATGATCCCATAGGCGACACGTGCCGATCTGCCTTGGTGAACTGCACCAGCCATCCCCATGGCAAAGTTACCTTTCAGCCACCGAAGGCCTCGAGATGTAGAAGTCTTCTCCCACAAGGTAGGCAGCGGCGGTCCCTCCTCCAAAGTAGCTTTTCCTCAGTAGTGGAGCCACGCGATTATTGACCAGCAGAGCACCCAAGCCGGTGGGGAATCCAAAGATCTTATAGAAGGAGATGGGGACAAAGTCTGCCTGGTGAGCCGACAGGTCCAAAGGGGAAGTGCTCACATAAGAGGCTGCATCCAACAGCACGAACCATTTCCCAGGCACGTTCACAGGGCGGAGCCTCCCGGACTTGACCTCCTCTATCCAGGAGAGGGGATATCTGGTTCCCGAAAAGTTACTTTGAGCCGGGTAACAGAAGAGGTGTGGAAGCTGGCAGTCAGGGTCACAGGCCACAGCACTCTGTTCCTCTGCTGACCACATGTCCTCTGGGCTGACTGGGGTGTATGTGACATGCATGGCCTCAGCAACCTTCCTCATGCCTACCACAGAGGTGTGGTTGTCGGTGAGGTAACAAAACTGACTCCCACTCTTCTCTGGGCCTCTGGACACCCATGGAAAGGCCTCTGCCACCAGTTTGAGGGCAGCCGTGCTCCCGGATGTGAAAACCATGCTATAGTCCTCAGGCATGGTATGAAAATGTGCCAGAACCCTGGAAGAAGCAGAGTGTCAGGGGGTGCCAGGCTCTCAACGCTGTCTGGAGGTTACTTCTGCTAAGTAGAACATATCTACCCTAGGAGCTAGAAAAATTCCAGATAGGTTTTGCTGCAACTGTGAGGTTAGGACTGAGGCAGATGATGTCACTGGAGATTAATCGATCTCCAATGGGACACACAGAAATCTACAATGACCCTGAGGTTGGTCACACACACCTTCTCCTTGGTGTGTCTTCTGCCCAGTTCTATCACAAGTTTTAAGTCATCAACCAGTGTTATGCCCCTTTTAATCTTGGCAAACCTATCACCCAGCTGTTATTTTCAAATCTGAAATAATTTGTATTATTCAGGTAACTTTAGGTACCACCTGGAAATTAATTGCCAGACACCAATTATTACATGTTTAGTTAAAAAGTGTTGATGGGGTATGAGGTATAGTGGCTCACAGCTGAAATCCTTGCTATGAAGAAGCTGAAGAAGGAGGAATGCAAGTTTAAGACCAGCCTGGGCAACTTAGCAAGACCTTGTCTCAAAAATAAATAAATAAACAAAAATATAATAGGCAGTGCTTTTTTTCTTTCTGAGAACAAGACCTTGTGGTTTTGTTACCCTCTCACACTTACTTTAAACAACCATGTGACTACAGAGCCACCTGCCTGGGCATTTTGTCTATCCCATTTGGTATTTAATCTCACCTTTGTGTCCTCTGACTGATATTTATTATCATGTATGCACTGCTTCAGAGTTGAATGTGATCTTCCTGAAACCTACTCCGAATCTTTGTAGGGTACAAGCAGATGCTTAGAAGGAAGTCTGTCCACATAGGTGGCCAGCACAGGCAGGTGTCCCTGTCACTCACCTGTAACGAACCTGCTCCACAGTGTCATGCGTGAGCTTGCTCGTGATGTTCTGGCTGTGAGGATTACCTGGCAGGTTACAAAGACAAAACTTTAGGGTCGTTACTATGTTTTTTTCTTTTGTGTTCTTTCAAAATGCTCTCTCTCAGTTTCTCTAAAAGCTAAAAATAAAACTATCATATGACCCAGCAATTCCACTCCTAGGTATCTACCCAAGAGAAATAAAAATGTATGTCCATCCAGACTCACACACAAATGTTCATAACAGCTCTATTCACAAAGTCAAATTCTAGAAACAATATAAATGCTCACTAACTGTGCAACAGATAGACAAAATACAGTATATCCATACAATGGACAATTACTTGGTAATAAAAAAAAAGAACAAACTACTGGCTATGCCATGAATGAACTTCAAAAACCTGCTAAGCAACAGACTTAGAGGACATGTTGTTACCAGGGCGTGGTGGCGTATGCCTGTAATCCCGGCACTTGGGAGGCTGAGGTAAGAGGATCGTTGTGAGTTTGAGGCCAGCCTGGACCACATAAGTGAGTTCAAAGCCAGCCTGAACTGCATAGTGAGACCCTGTCTCAAAAAACACCAGAGGACATGTGGTTGTATAATTCCATTTATGTGAAATGCCCAGTAAGACAACTACACTGTACAGAGATACTGAAACCAGTAGATCAGGTGCTATGGTGACCACGGGGACTCACTGCAAATGGGCCGGAGGGCTCTCTGGGAGAATAAAAGTGCTCCCACTGATTTATGGAGTGGTTGGACCAGTCAGTAAAAGTACTAAAAAACACTGAATTATATATTTGAAATAGGTGAATTTTAGGATATATAAAATATAATTCAATAAAGCTGCTGGAGGGCCTCCCTTATTAAATAAGATAGGTCAACAAAAAGGGGTTTGGAGCTGGAAGTCAGCTCAGAGGCAACCAGGCCAGGAGCCTTTTCTGTCAGTTCCCCTACCTGTGGCCAGAGGCTGTGTCCATTAACTCCAGAGAACCAAGGACACAACCTCAGGACAGAGAACCATGAATGCCACTTACATGGTTCCCCTCTGCTGCACCTTTGTCCCCTCCATCGCTGCTGGCACTGTCCCTGTAGAAATGCACCAACCTCCTCCACAAAATGTGTGAAGGAAACAGACCCTCAGCTTCCCACTATAGAAACAAAAGGCTCCCAACCTCCCTGCCCCTTGGTGACTTCTATCCCCCCACACACACCCCCTTGTGCATCCCAAAGAATCCTGCTGACCCTCCAAACCCAGTTCTCAGCCATGAGCACAGCGCTCTGGTGAGGCCTGGCCCCGCATTTCCCAGGCGCAGAGTCACATGTGCACATTCACGCAGGCTTGGCCTTTTTCATTTTAGGTTTTATTCCCTACAGCACCCTGAAGGGTCGCACTGGATTTCTGGCCAACGCAGTTACTGGCAATTCCCGTTCCACCTCAGCTAGTGACCGTGGGACTTGATATCTGTCCTCACTGCCTTTCCTCCCCAAGCACGTTCGCCCTACTGAAACCCCAAGCAGCCATCTCGCGGGCTAACACCTTTGCCAAGGTTGTGGTTCCTATCAGGGTTATAGAAGGAAAAATGTAGGTTTCTCTACACATCATAAAGTCAAGACAAAGCTCCTAGTTGACAGCTTCCCTGACGGTTTCCCCAGATTTGTTTTTTAAAATTTGTAGTACACGTTTGCAGTACATAATGATTACATTTATTGTGGAGGATTTATACATATGCAATAAGACATCTTAACTCTTTTTCATCCCCTATCACTCACCTCCCTTCCTGCTCCTTCCATCTCTTGACCCCCTTCCCATTCACAAAAGCTTTATTTTCACCTTTTTCTTCAATTCTTTTCTTCCCTTCCTTTCCCTTTCCTCCATCTCTTGTTCCCTTATCCATCTGAAAAAGACTTCCCTACTTATCCATTACATAGCTACAGATACAGATACAGATATATTTGATTTTCCCATGGAAAAGAAGCCATGTGATATTTAAGCTTGTGTGTCTGACTTATTTCACATAACATTATGGTCTCAAGGTGCGTCCTTTCACCTATGAATGATTCAAGGTGATCTTTCTTTTTTTTTTTTTTGGTTTTTCTCCAGTACCGGGAACCGAACTCACGACCTTGCGCTTGCCAGGCAAGCGCTTTTGCCGCTGAGCTAAATCCCCAGCCCCCAAGGTGATCTTTCTTATGCCACAGTAGTACTCCATTGTGTATGAACACCACTCCACTTGTCTGTGAATGGACATACAAGCTGTTTCCAAGATCTAGCTATTATGAACTGTGCTATTATAAGCATGAGTACATGTGCATCCCTACTGTGGTGACTTTAAGTCTTAATTTTTTTCCCCAGATTTAAAGTTCTACTGGCTGCCCAGAGCCAAGGTTCAAACACCTTAGTGTGGCATAACAGGACTGGAGGCAGCTGGGCTGGGGAGGAGTAAGTGTTCGGGGTCCGCAGCCAAACTGCCTGGTAATCAGCCCCCAGCTCCCTCAGCTTGAGTACTTCCTGGCCGTGCAGACTTATATTAGTTACCTGGGCTCTTACGTGCACACCTATAAATTAGGATAATAACAGAACCTACATTTCCTGGGTTGTTGGGAAGATGAACAAGGATCATACTTGGAAGGTATTAGGGACCATACCTGACACATATAGTGAGTCATTGATGAATGCTACTGATCACTGTGATCATCACCAAATATTACAGCTGCTATTATTTCAAACTCCCTTTCCAAGGTCAACCCCTAAACAGTTGTGCTGCTGATGAAGGCCCTCAATGATGGCCCATTGGTCCTAAAACACTGGCTGGGCTCTTCAGAGCATTTACAATACCCTGCACAGGTCTGCCTTCCATCAGCACCTCTCCCATACTCCTCTCTCTCCATAGACCTCAGCTGCTTCCTGAAACCCCTACTAGATCTTGGCTTGTGTTATTACCACTGCCTGTGTACCTTCTCCTCTTCCTAGTGAATCCGGCCTTCTCTTGTCCTAGTGAATCTGGCTCGTCCTCTGGCATCCACTTCACTCCCAATAAATCTTTCCCTGACACATACACTGCCAAACCACTGTCACTGCAGACACAGACTCCTATGGCCACATACCTTCGGGTCATGGACCTTCACACAGGCGGTGATTACATTTATTTGTCGATCCCTTGGTTAAGATCTTGTCTTCTGGGACTAGTCTGTACTCTCCAAGAAGAAAAGGATCATGTTTGCTTCCCTTACATCACTGTGCCCCTTAAACTATAGTGTCTCAGGAAACACTTACAAGGTGAATGAATGAATGATGTTCCTCCTGCTGCCCCAGCCTCTGCGCTGTGCAGAGTCACCCACAACACCAAACACAGCACCTTCAAACTTCTGTGCCCTTCCTGACATGGACCCCTTCTTCTGGGAGTAACCTCTGCACTCCTGAGCTGGACCCTTCCATCCTGGCCATGTGTGGATGATACACAATGACTCTGGGCACTTGCCTGACCCCCTGTCTGACCTGAGGTTTATTCAGTTTTGTGTGCTCAGTGTGGCCTCCAGCTATCAATGCAACATCATTAAACACAGACTTAGCAGCAGTACACACAGTAGTTGGCTAAAACCGGTTTTGGTGTGGTATTTTTTTTTTTCTTACCATAAACATTTTCCATGAGATCCTTAGTAAAATTTGTGAGCTGGCTTTGTGGGAACAAGGTAGCTCCTGCATGATCAAGGTAGACAGTTTCTGGAAGGAAAAATACAAAAAAATAAAACTGCAGGTTGTTTTGCATAAGTCTCCCAGACATTTTGCCTAAATCTGGTTGTGTGAACCCACCCAGTGCCCATTCAACATTATATCAGGCCACTGATTTGCCTGAGCTGCTGATGTCCTGTTTCTTATCTACATTCAGGTATGAACAATGAAGAACTGCACTTCTGCTTGGTGAGCTGCAAAGCCCTGAGGGAGCCTTCCTGATTAACCAGTTCCCTTAAGATCCTAGAACTGGTATTCCACACAGAGGCACCCAATAGATATTTGCAATAAACAGCGATGCCACTATTTCCCACCATGACTCACTCATGTCCTGTTCTGGAGGTTCTGAGCCATTCCCTGATGGGTGAGCCCTGACTGTTTTCCCACACTGCTCCACAGCCCTCAAGCCTAGAACAGCTGTCAGAGCTTTAGAGAAAAGAGATTCCTCCAGCCTCTCTTCCGCAGACAGAAATGCGGATTTAGATGAGCAGGAGATACTGTGGTTTTCCAGACTGGCATAGATCAAAAGGTTGGATGCCTTATGTGGGGGTGACAGTAGGGGGCCACAAGCTGCTGGCACATAGTTGGTAGGAAAGAAAATCATACAACTTCTTTGTGGAAAAGCCATCTTTTCCACAAATGTGGAAAATCTGGTAATACCAGTCACATTTTGCAATGCAGCTACTTCTTGACCTAGCAATCTCTCTTCTAGATCTGTATCTTATAAATACCCATCCTTTTGTGAAATGACCTGTACTGTACATAAGGACATTCAATGTAACACTGTAATAGGAAAAATTAAAAACAAATGTCTGAGCTGGGCATGGTGGTGCGTGCCTGTAATCCCAGCACTAAGGAGGCTGAGGCAGGAAGATCACCATGAGTTTAAGGCCAGCCTGGGCTACATAAGCGAGTTCAAGGTCAACATGGCAAGACCCCATCTCAAAAAAGAGAAAACAAATGTCTATCAACACATATTTAAAATAAAGAATTGTTACACACTCATCTAGGACTTTATACTACTAACATGGAATAAACCCTGAAATATTGTTTCAAGTATATACAATATCAATAGATCTGTTTATTTTTTTAATTAACTTAAATATTGTGTTGTATAAGATGAATTTTTATAACAGCTTTATTAATATGTAATCCACACACTATAAAATTCTTCCTTTTAAAGTGTACAATTCAGTGGGGTTTTTTGTTTATTTATAATGTTGTGCAATTATTGCCACTCTCCTATTTGATTATTTTATTTTTGTAGTACTGGGGATTGAACCCAGGGTCTTTGCACTGAGTTACATCCTCAACCCCTACCCCTTTTTAAAATGTTTAGTTTTTGAGAAATTGCTAAGTTTCTTAGGCTGGGCTTACCTACGGGTCCCCCAAATGCCTCATGTGCTTACAAGCAAGGCTTTTTGTGAAGGTGATTGGATTATGAGGCTTGTAACTGACTTGCTGTTAAGAGATGGGATGCAGTCAGAAGACTCAGGTCACTAGGGTGTGGCCTGAAGGGGTTCCCTCCCTCCCACACTCCTTCCCTTCACTCTGCTAACCAGGCATTGTGCCATCAGGTGCTTTTCCTCCGCCATGTCCCTGTGCCTTGCCAGCTGACTGTGAGCTGAAACACGAGCCAAAATCAAACTTTCTTTAAATTTCAGGTGTCTGGTATTATGTCTCACGACAAGAAAGTTACTAATGCAGATTTGGGCACCAAGAGTGGGGTTGTTGCTATGACACCCCCTGACCATGTGGTTTAAAAGCCTTTGAAAGTGATTTGTGGAAGGAGTTTGGAAAGGTTTGGAGGTACTGGCTGGAAAAGCAGCCCTAGAATGCTGTCAGCCCATCTTAATGGGAGATTCTGGTTGAAGCTCAGATGACTAAAATGCTGATAAAAAGGTAGAGGGTACAGACCAGACTTAGGAGGTTTCAGTTGGGAGCAAGGACTCAATTGGTACTTGAATTTGAGCCCATGTATATTATGCTCTGGCAGAAAATTTGTCTTCATTTTGCTCATGTCCTGAGACTTCGTGAGAGACTAAGGGTGGTGGACTAATTAATCTGGCAGAGTAAATTTCAAGGCAGCCCAACATTCAGGCTATGGCATGGGTACTGCTGGGGGCTTTTAGCCAACTCTACATTGAGAATCAAGAGCAAATAGCACAGATGGGTCATTTTTAAAGTTTTCAGTTTCACCAAAAAGGAAGCTCAGTTCCCATTAAGGCTGAGGCCTATCCAGGTGTAATAGAACACTCCTGTAATCCTAGCACTTGGAGTCTGAGGAGAAGGACTGCTTTGAGTTTGAGGCCAGCCTGAGCTATATGGTAAGTTCAAGGCCAGCCTGAACTACAAAGCGAGACATTTTCTCCAAAAACAACAAAAATTGTGGCCTCCAAAAAAACAAATGCTGGGGCCTATAAAGCTGAGGCAGGGGAGAGTTTGGTTGCTGAAAAGACTAGTATGAAAAGAAACCAAAACTTTATATTGGGACAATACAAAGGGCACCTTGACAGGATGGGAGGAACCTGAAAGATCTCACTTTTTACACATTCAAGAGTAGAAATGACTGTTTGGAGAAGAGAACCCCAGGGCATCTTGCTTAGAAATGGCAGTTTAGGGGCTGGGGTTTTAGCTCAGCGGCACAGCGCCTGCCTGGAAAGCACAAGGTCATGAGTTCAATTCCCGGTACTGGGGGGAAAAAAAAAGAAAGAAATGGCAGTTTAAGGAATTTGTTCCCCAGGATTTGTTCCTTGCACTCAGAGACCTCTGCAGCCATGATTGGGGGTGGGGGTGCTGGCTACTCTCTGAGTGGCAGTAGACCTTGGCATCATCCATATGGTCCTGCTTTTAAAGGCATGCAGAATGCAATAGTTACAGGCTCATAGAGGTTTTCACCCAGCTTTCAGAAGGAGGCCTAGGCGGCCATTCAGTGTGCCCCTGAGAGGGCAGTGTGTGAAGCTGTGAGAGTGAAGAGGAAAGTACAGTGGAGACCCCAGGAAGTTGGAGACACACTTGGTCCAGTGCCTGGCTCACAGAAGTCATCTCACAGTTCTAGTTGTTATTAGAAGCAGGCAACCAACCCCAAAGCCAACTGACATTAGATCTTCAAGAGAGATAATTACAGGGTGTCTTCTGGGATGTGCTGATACGGTTTAGATCTAAAATGCCCCCTAAGGTGGGCATGGTGATGGATGTCTGTAATCCCAGCAGTTGAGTGGTTGAGGCAGGAGAATTGCCTTGAGTTTGAGTTTCATACTACAAACTGATAGTGAATTCCAGCCCAGCCTGGAATACATAGCAAGACTTCATCTCAAAAAAAAAAAAAAAAAAAAGTGAAATGCCACTTAAAACTTCTTATATTCAGAGGTGGGGCTTCTGGAAGGTGACCAGATCAAGGGGGTGCTATATTTATCAGTGGATTAGCACACTGACAATTCATAGCTGAATGCACTCTTAGAGACTGGGGCTGGTTGGGGTGGGTCACTAAGGGTGTGACCTGGAAGGGTGTACTCTAGTCCAGAGTTCCTCTCTTCTCTCTCTGCTCTCTGCCTGTCTTGGGTGGAGCCCCTTTCCTCTGCCATGTCCTTCTGCCATGCCGTTTCCGCTTTGGAGCCAACCGACCAGAACTGAATCCTCTAAAAACTCTGAGCCAAAATAAACCTCTACTCTAAATTGTGGGTATCAGGTATTTTGTCCAAGAGACAAAGCAAGTGACTAGTAGATGTCCTATCAACTGTCTGGTTCACACAGACTAAGCGGTTTTCAATTAGTACCCTAAAGTTTCAAGAAGGACTTGAGCTAAACCTATATATTCAATGTACTCCCTTCACTAAAAGGAGGAAACTCTCATCCAACTGGTTAAGGAAAACATTTCAACATTTAAAGATTAAGCACCTAATTATCCCACCACTTAACAGATAAACGTTCAAACTTGCAGAAAATCTTCAAGGAACAATGGGGGAAAAGAGAAGGCGATACAGTATTATTTTTGTTTGGTTGGCTGGTCTGTTCTTCCCTGCCATCTGTTCTATGAGTAAAAAAGTGAACTTGTTCCTAGATTCCCAGAGGGGTGGGAGGAGTGTCAGTTTAGTTCACAAAAGTCCTCTTCAGCCATAATGCAGAGGAAATGCTGGGACTGCACTATATCACTGAGGATACGCCTAACACAACAAATACAGCAGATGTGAAAGGGGTTCAGGAGGCCAGGCTGGAATCCCGGCTGCCAGGACTGTTTTGCACTTGAGAAGAAAAGTGCTGTCCCCTGAGGGAGGAGAGTGAAATCAGGAGGGGCCCTGAGCAGGCCTGTTTTACAGGGTAGGGCAGCCAGTGGTGGGTGTAAGGGATCAGAGCTGGAGGGGATTTGGGAGATTAAGGAAGTGTTGTGCTGAAATAATAACCCATTAATGATACAAGCGCTGGGCTTTGCTTCAAAAGAATGGAGGGACTCCTCCCCTCTGCACCTGTGTGTCCGGAGCACCAGACTATTTCTGTGTGGTAGGAAATTTCCATAAGAAAGAGGGGACGACAGAGAGAGGCCCCGAAAGTAGAGGGATGAGGGGCTGTCTCCAGCGGGCGATAATGCAGTAAAGCCCACAGGGAGCAGGAAAGAATAGGGAGAGCACAAAGAGATAGGCAAAGACCTCCCTGCCTCCCTCCAGACTCTCCGTGCTTGAATACAGCCGGGAACTGCACAAGCAGTCCACACCACGTCTGACAGAAAAAAGTTACCCTTCAAAACATGGAGAAATGAGAGCTGGGGATTTAGCTCAGCCTCACAGCGCCTGCCTGGCAAGCGCAAGGTCGTGAGTTCGATTCCTGGTACCGGAGAGGGGGCGGGGGAAACAACAACAACAACAAAAAAAAAAAAAACATGGAGAAATGACTCGAAGAGCTGAATTCTGCCGAAAACTGGAACACTCACCAGTTTTTCAAGAACAGATAAGTAAATCCAGGTGCCCTGGACAGCGATTGCCCTCACCTGCTACCCCTCCCTGACTACACGGCAGGCAGGTCTGAGGCTTCGTGAAGGAGGCCGCGTCTCCAGGTCCCTTGCCGGGCGTGGTGGCGCACGCCTGTAATCCCAGCACTAGGGAGGCTGAGGCAGGAGAATTGTGAGTTCGAGGCCAGCCTGGGTTACAAAGTGAGCTCAAGGCCAGCCTGAACTGCATAGTGACACCCTGTCTCAAAAATAAAACACAAAAACAAAACAGTGGAGTTGGGAACTTAAAATAATGACCTGGGGTATTCCACGGCCAGATCGAGCTTGACTTCAGCTCAATCAACAGGTTGCACTTTGCAGAACTCAACGGCACCTTGAGATCCCTGCCTTCGAGTCCAATTTACCTACAGGCTTTTCCCGTGCTGAACGCTCAAGCTGCACAGTTCGCTAGTCTTCAAGTCTCCCGGGGAGCTGCCGGTGGGAAGTGCTCGGGAGCGCAGCACAGCTCCGACCACAGAAACGAGAAAAACGAGGCTTCGAAAATGAAAGTTGCAAGCGGGTCATCCCAACGGAGTGTGGGGCGCGGTCTCGGAAGGGCCCTTCCCGGCGCCCGCAGCCAGTCGGTCCCAACCCAGCGCCCCCGCAGGAGCCGTCCCGACCCCACGCCCGGCTGCTGCGCTCGGCGCTGTCAGAACAGTCCTGACTAGCGGACACGCAGCATTTTGCAACCCTGGCTGCAGTTCGACGTTTAGAGTCGTGTTTTCCCCAGGCAATAGGAGGTAGAGAAGGTGAAAAGGGACGAAGTCGGTCCTGCCCCACTGGAAAATCTAGGGAACAGCAGTAGCAAGAGGTGTTGGGTTCCAGGTGAGACCCCAGGCAGCCGTGTCCAGGAAACGGACAGGTGGACACGTCCCTCCTCGTCTTTCCATTCAAAACGCTCCCCAAACGACAAGGGAGCAGAACACAAAGCTCCCTTCGCGTTCAGTCTAGGACCCGCGCCCGTCTCACCTGCCAGGCGGCCGAACTCGCTCTCGCGGAGCTCGCGCGGGCTGTAGCCGGGGGTGAGGCGCGGCGCGCTCGCGTCCCAGCCCGGCGCGAAGGCCAGCAGCTCGGCCCC
>NW_004955402.1:22737524-22753892 GCF_000276665.1 Chinchilla lanigera | reverse complement strand
GACTCCGCCCCGGCTGCGCCTCCCCTGTGGCTAGGTCGGCCTCCGGGGGCGGCGCCTCGCGGGGTGGCCCGCTCGGCGGGACGCGCTGACTCACGGCGTTCGCTTCCGTCGCGCCTGTGCGCACCCGGGGCCGGGGACTCAAACGACCGCTTTTGCTGTCTTTAAACAAACCAGTGGAGCCTACGGAAAGGCCCCCCGACACCTACACGGCGAAGTTCTCGCCCGTTTGTCGCGGAAATGCGGGTGGAAAAGCAACGAGGGTCTTTTTCTGCTCTGCGAGCGCCTGGGACCTCAGCCACCACGGCGCCGCTGTGCGACGGGGCAGCTGCAAGCGGACTTAGGCTTCTCCGGCGCTGCGTCCCACTGGGCGGTGCTCTGCGTTTCCGAGGAGGCGTCTGAGCTGAGGGTGGAAAAGAAATCCATCCGAGAGCCAAAAGACTGCGCACGTCGGAACCGGGAAGCTCCTAGGCCACCAGGCGAGGGCGCCCGCTGGCTCCCGCTCCCGGCTGCGCCCTGAGCGCGTGGGGCCGGAGAGCCACGTCCCGGGGCTCCACTGCGTCCCGCGAGCGGGGGCAGACGGAACACGTGGGCGCGCAGCGCGGGCCGGGGCAGGACGGGGCCGGGCGCGACATGGGGCCCGGTACTCTGAGGTGCGCGGGGGTTGAGGACTGAGAGCACGGTTCACGTGCGATCACAGATGTTGGGCCCACTACAAGGGATGAGGTGCCAGGAAACCTAGTACTGGGAAACCCCGGCGAGGCGCCCCGTACGGAAACTGTGGAGCGCCCTAGGTCGAGGCAGCAAGCGCTGGGGAGGCGGTGGCAGGAGAGGTGCGCGGGATGGAGGTGGACACACCCCTCCCAGTCCTTCCATTGTGCGCAGGATGGAACACCCCAGTCAGGGACCCAGGAGCCTACCGCAGTGCGACGAGGTGGGAGGGTGCTTTACCTCAAGCTCGCAGTGGGCGACGCCCAGGCGCGGGCGCGAACTGCGTGGCAACTGTGGCCCAGCACTAGCGCCACGGAGGTCCGCAAGCCGCCCTGCCTGCCTCACTGGGTGCTGCCTGCCTGTCAGAGGTGGGACAGGAGTCCGGGGGAGGAGCAGTGGGGTCTTGCTCAGTGACCCTGGTGGTACACAAGTGATGGATTTCAGCAGGACCGGCTCGGGGTGACTAGATGATGTCGGGACTGGAGACCTAGTGGACGCAGAGAGAAGGGTCTGAGGTACAGGGACATCTTATGGGGCTTGGACAAGGTCCTGTAAACGTAGGTTCAGGCTCAGAACTCAAGAAGCTTTGGAGACATAGTCATATAGAGTTGTGAAGCAGGCGCCCTAGGAGCTCAAGGAAGAGGCAGAGCCCTGGCGACAGTGGTACTTAAAGGGTCTCTGCGTCCTGTCACATTCCACGAGAAGGTTGAGATACACAGGGGCAGAGTCCAAGGAGAGTACCTTGGCCAGTTAGGAGAATAATAAACTTGCAGGTTAGGTAGTGTGTGGTTACCTAAGTGGAAACAGTTGTTATCTTGGTGGGGATGGCAGCGGGTCAAGTCTTCCTCAAGCGAAGAAGGGTAGAGGCTGTCCCACTGCCTAGCCTCAGAAGAGCTTTGCTT
Source organism: Chinchilla lanigera (assembly GCF_000276665.1). NCBI lineage: Eukaryota > Metazoa > Chordata > Mammalia > Rodentia > Chinchillidae > Chinchilla > Chinchilla lanigera. The sequence continues at coordinate 22,752,282 of NW_004955402.1, read as the reverse complement.
TCAGTCTTACTGGAAAAGAGCGGGTGGATGGCTGCAATGGTGATGGATCAAACTTCCTGCCAAACTGTCTGGACAGGTGAGTGTTTCCAAGAAGGCAGAATTCGGTTGGGAAAATGAAATTAACTTAGAATTTTAATGCACACTTCCCTTACAAAGAGAACCTGTAGACCTAGATATCCAGGTAGCTGGGACTCAGAAGAGGGCCGGCCCAGCAAGGGAGCAGGTTTCTCTCCAGAACTTAGCAGTGTGTATTCTTGGAGGCAACTTAAGAGCTGCAGAAAAAAAAAAAAAAAAATCAGAAATCCCAGGAAAAAAAAAAAAAAAAAAGAAATCCCAGGAAACTCCCACCCTTGGAGTGAAACGAAATCTTTTCTGTGAATAGAAATGAAAAGGGCAGCTGGAAATCATGACATGGTTGGGAACAAGGCTCCATTATATCCACACTCAGAATGCTCACAACAAAACGCCCACCAGCAGACCACAGGACTGAGGGTGGGAGACCCAGGGCAGTGATCTTCCCGAAGCTTTTTTCCGGAAGGTTCAGCTTCTCCTGTGTTCATTTATGAGCAGGTCCACTGGGCCAGGCTAGCGCTCTTGGTTCCTTCCTGGCTGAAGCCTCACTTCCTTCCTGCTCCTTTCCCCCTAAATCTTAATGCCACCAACACAGGGAAAGGATCTGCTACCAGTTACTCAGTTTACCAACTGGCAGATTATACTCATGAATGCTTCCTCTTCCAGCCATCTACACTGCCAAGCTTACTCACCCATGAATTTTGCAAATATGTGGCAACACACTATCCCAGATGCTTTGAACAAAAAGAAGACCAGCAGTGCCCGGGTGTTTAGGTTCTGTTGACTTGGGTGGTGTGCTTGCATTGGTTGCCCATCTAGCATTCATTCCCTCTGATTTTACTTTGGGAAGCACCCAAACAGAGCAGCCATAGAGACCAAATGGGGCTGACCCTGCCTTCAGCTTCAAAATAGGCCATCTCGGGCTGGGGATTTAGCTCAGAGGCAAAAGCGCCTGCCTGGCAAGCACAAGGTCGTGAGTTCGGTTCCCGGTACTGGAGAAAAAAAAAAAAAAAAAAAAAAACAAGGGGCTGGGGATTTAGCTCAGCGGCAAAGTGCCTGCCTGGCAAGAGCAAGGTCGTGAGTTCGGTTCCCGGTACTGGAGAAAAAAAAAAAAAAAAAAAAAAAAAAAAAAAAAAAAAAAATAGGCCATCTCCTGGCTCTTATTATATCAGATGGGCAAGTCCAAGCCATTATATGGTTTTTTCCTGCCTGCTGTTACCAGTTTAGGGATGGTCCAATCAAAGTAATGTTATAGACTCCATGTTTAAACATTTTTCTTTTGATATTAGCAAGGAAATAAGTAATTTCTTGGGCTGTTTGCATTCCTCTGCAACCTTTAAAGAAAGCTGTGGGGGAAGAGCAGAACTGAAAGAGCTAGAAAAAGAGAAATACAACCCTGATTAAACTAAACCTGAAGCCTGAACTACCACTTTTGTCAGTTATGTAACACAATAATCCTTTGCATCTATTTGAGATTAACTTTCTTATAACAGAAACATCTAACTGAAATAGCTTAAGACGTACATAAATGAAGATGGAATATACCAAATGCCAACTGGATGTGGGGGTGCAAGCCTATAGTCCTATCTGCTTAGGAGGCTAAGACAGAAGGATCATATGTTCAAGACCAGCCTAGGCAACTTAGCAAGGCCTTGACTCAAAATAAAAAATAAAGGCAGGTATGGTGGCTCATGCCTGTCATCCTAGCACTCTGAAAGGCCAAAGTGGTTACCATTCATGAAGTAAGATTACAATTTGTTCTCCTTTCTATCAGAATAAAGCACCCCAGTTTCCACCAGACACAGGGCTACCAGCAATAAAGAGTTCACTTCCCAGCTTCTCTTCGTGCTAAGTATGGCCATAAAATTAAGTTCTTCTGGCCAAAGAGATTAGGCAGAACACTGTGAAACTTCCAAGAAACGTGCTCTAACCAAAGGGCAGGCCTCCCTCCTCTGTGCTGGCAACACAGAGACCATGGCAGAAGGCCAAGCAGCTATTGTGGCAGGTGAAAGCCACAGACAGCGAATTTTTTTCTTTAAAGCTTTGGTCTGATTGGTCTGATGACGTTGAGACATTCCCTCCCCAGCCTGATCTGTTTAAGATATTTTGAGAGAGAAATGCTCTTGTACAATCCAGGAAGAAAATGCATTTTTTTCACACACAACTGAACTAAAGCCAGAATGATACACCAGTAACTCCATTTACAGAGGCAAAGCTTGCTCTGAGTGAGCACCAGTGTGAGCCAGAATTGAAACCCACTTCTGATTCAAGTGCAGTTTCTACTCCTTACCTAGATGGCTTTTAAAAACACAAAGAATTTGGTTAAGGGAAAAGGTAAAAGAGGAAATATCAGCGAAATTCAAAACCCAAGAGTAGCCGTGAAAAGGTGGGGGTGGGCAGGTAGCACTACTGGACAGAGACTTGCAGTCCTGGCTTTGAGGCTGTCGTGTGGGCAGTCCATGGTCACCCACCTGCTGGGAGTCCCTCAAGGGCAGCCTTTGCTGAGCTTGCATCCCAGGAGGATGGGTCTCTGACAAAGAGTAGCCTCTCTTTCACTCTGGTGTCTTTGTGCCTCCCTTCTGGGTTCTAGGCTTCTGGGTCCACCCAACTGTGGGGCTGAGTCAAGTAGCCACCAATCAGACATGGCATCAAGTTCTCTCTCCTGACCTCAGCCTCATGGTCTCTGTCATGCTGCTGTTTCAAGCAAGTCAGAAGGCTCCACATTGAACTAGCTATTATTTGTTGGAAGGGGAAGTGATCCCTTACAAAGTAATACCTTTTGAATTTCACTTACAGATAGGTGCATTCATTCTTTTTTTCATTTAAAAACTTTTTAAATAGGAAATTAAACATATACTTAAAACACAATATAATGTCAGACTCAAGATATCTTTTCTCTGTTTTGTTGTTATTTTGTTTTGGAGACAGTCTCTCTATGTAGTCCACTCTTCCCATGCAGGGAGTTCCATCTCAGGGAGAAGATACTGCCAGCAACCTCCTTCCTCTTCACTGAAATTTCTCTCTTCACTCTCTCCACAGGTTTCATTTCTCACTTCAGATCCTTCATGGGTCCAGGGGACCCATTTCCCTACTTCTTGTCTTCCTCTTGATGCTATATTCCAGTGTCTGGATGGCAACTCTCAGAGAGGCTCTTTCTCTGCTGCTTACCACTCTGCCATCTTCCTGGAAGTCTCTATGTAGTCCATACTGGCTTTGAACTTGCTATATAGCCCTGCCTAGCCACATACTTTCAGCCCTCCTGCCTCAGCTTCCCAAGTGCCATGCCCAGTCAACTTCAGGATATCTCACTTTGTTCAGCCCAGTATTTCCCAAATGTATTTTACTTCCACTTAAAAAAAATACATACTAATTAACATTCTGGGAAATGGTGTTTCTTGAAACAGTTTTAAAAATTGTGGTAAAGTAAATATAATATTTACCATCTTAAATACCAAATGTACAGTTCAGTATATTCACACCACTGCACTGTACAATCGCTAGAACTTTTCATTTTGGAAAACTGAAATCCAACCAAACAACTCAACCATCTCCTCCTCCCACCAGCCTCTAGCCACTACCATTCTACTCTGGTTTTAATACACTTGATATTCAACATAACTCATATAAGTGGAATCATACAGTAGTCATCTTTTTAATACTATCTGCTGTAAACATGACAGTTTTCGGATATTACCAGCTGAAATTTGGTTTACTTTTAAAAATCCTTTTGGCCAAAGGAATTACTTTGTATTTAATTTAAATATTTCCCTTTCACTCTTGCTGAATTTTGCAATCCTCCTGGGGAGGGGAAGTTTATATGGCATTAAACTTAGAAAGTAAATAAAAAAGAATATCACATTCTGAAGCAGTCTCTGCCTTTCTAAAATATTTAACGTATACCTCCTAATTTAAGTCATCTATAAGCTACTTATAATTCCTAATACAATGTAAATGCTGTTTAGTTTTACCTATATTATTTTTTAGGAAATAATTACAAGAAAAATGAGTCTGCACATACTCAACAGAGATATAATTTTTCCTTTGAATATTTTTGGCCCATGGTTGATTGAACCCATAGTTGTGGATACAGAGAGCCAACAGTATGTTGATCTAATATTTTAGATATATTGTATTAAAATAAATTTCACCTGTTTCCTTTTATTATGTGGCTGTGAAAAGTTTTTAAGTTATATATGTAGTTCACACTGTACTTCTCTTGGACTAGGGAAATATTGCATAGCCTGTATTGTACGGAGACTTCCATCTAGAAAACGTGACTAAACTTCTTTAGAAGGAAATACTATGTTAGACAATGGATAAACTCCCACTCCTTTTAAAAATGGCTCATCACAAACATATTTTAGGTCCTTCTTGCCTTGAACAAAGAATTCAATGAGACAAGCTAAAAACAGCAACAAGGTTTGAAAAATGGTAGGTGAGGGAGAAATTGTCTCTGGAGAGCATACTTGTTCTGAAGAAGAGAGCAAAAATAAAAATACACCCTGGTAGCCTCAGGCGGGGAGCGCCAGTCTTCCGGCTGGCTAGCTTCCTGCCTGGTGGCTCCCTGAGGGTGGGCCCCTAGCGCACGGGGAGCCTCGGGCGGGGAGCGCTGGTCTTTGGACCGACGACTCACTCCCAGCCTCGTCGTTCCCTGGAAGGAGGGCTTCCGGCCCACAGGGAGCTGGGGGTGGGGAGCGCCAGCCTTCTGGCTGGCTAGCTTCCTGCCTGCTGGCTCCCGGAGGGTGGGCCATGCGGTGGCGAGCGCTATTGCGCGCCGGGCCTTAGGCCGGCCCCCGCCGCCGCCGCTCAATTGAGATCTATCATGACACAGAGAAACAGTGACACAATTGGCCCACCATGCACCAACAGCAGTTGCCCACCCATGGATGTGTGTGAATCATTGAAACTTTGAACAACCCCTGGGAATACATGCCATATAATGGGCCACTCTTGCTCCTGCCATTGGGAACCAGAAAGGTCCAGAGTCAGTGGAGGAGCAGCTGCTGAACAAGGACTCAGAGAACATGAGAATGCAGAGCAAGCCCACGGAGTCAGAGGTCCTGTGGACTGAGGTCCCCAGAGCCGCTCAGAAGCTGTAAACCAGGAGGACCTTGCACAATACTTGCAGAGACTCATTGGAAGCCATTCTTCCCCTGACAGTACAGGCTGTGGTGGAGCTCCGGAGAAGTCTGCAGCAGGATTCCTGCTGACTGTGCTGACAGTTGGGGAGAGGACACTAACTGGTTGTGGGGTCCCAAAGCAATGGGAAGCTGGAGAGAAAAAGCTACAAAGAATGGCTTTCACCCCAGATAGCTCACTTGAGATGTTAGTAAGAATTGCCTCCTCAGTACTCTATAGCCATGATGAGGAGGAGGCCAAGGAGAGAAAACAAAGAGACTGAGAAAAAGCAGCTGCTCTTGCTGCACCACTAAGAGAAACAGATCCCAGGTCTGATTCCCGGGGCTCCAAGAAGAACTCGACAACTGCATTCATCGGCTACCACTGTTAAAAGCCAGGCCACCTCAAGAGGAACTGCCCTAAGAGGCCCCATGGGCCATGCCCTGGATGCAAAGGAGACCACTGGAGATCAGTCTGCCCTCTGAGGTGGAGGCCCCAGAGCTCAGACCCATGCTACCAGTTAGTCCAACAGGAATGAGAGGGCTTGGGGCATGGTCTGCCTTCTCCCTCTGGCCAGACCGTCATCTCCATCGAGGAGCCCTGGGTAATCATGACTATGGAGGAACAAGAAAACAGCCTGTTGCTAGACACAGGTGCAAGTCTCTCGGTCCTTCTTTTCAATCCTGGCCTTCCTTCCAGCCATCATACCTCAGTGAAAGGAGTCACTGGTGAGGAGGTAATATGCTATTTTTGACAACCCTTAGGCTGTAACTACTTAATAGGTCCTTCTTGCATATCTCTGTCTTCCTGAGAAACCACTTTGAAGATACCACCACGTATTACAGCAGCCATTGATATTTTCCTACTAATCTATCCATAACTGTGTAAAGTTTGTAATGTTCCTATCCTATTTCATAAATGGATGTCTGTTTATTATTATGTGTTTCCTACAACAACCATTGAGAATAGTTAATGATTTTTCAATAGGTCACTCATGTATAGCTCTATTTATTTTCTTTAGAAGCCACTTTGAAGATACCAAAGTATAGTACAACAACTCTTGATAATCTCCTACCTCTTTTGTCTCTAACTCACTATTATTTGTCTATTTGTTTTCCTGAGAAACTATTTTGTAGATAATAATATGTAAAACGATAACCATTGATAATTTCCTACCATTTTGTCTGTAATTTGCTAAGTCCCCCCTATTATTATGTTATCCTTCTTTTATTCTTTAAAATAATAAAAAAAAAAATACACCCTGGTCTGGAAAACACAGGCTGGGCTATTGTGAAGAGTCCCAGTGGCGGGTTCTTCATGGAGTCCTGTCTCCTTTATGTCATCCACATCTACAGGGTCCTGAGAGATAGAGCTGTGTAGATCCTGAGATCCCACCATGCCTCTTCTCCCTGCACCTAAGCCACGACCTAAATCCTATCTCACCTCCAAGAAAGTCTTCACCTTCCTTCTTTCGACATATTCAATTTGCCAGATGATTCATGTCCCAAAAGGACTGATGCAAACTCATTTTCACGTTAGGCTTCAATGCCAGGATAGTCTGTTTTAAATAAACCCCTAAAAGCAGAACCCATGTATCTGTAAAGAAAAAGCTCTCTCTGCTTCCTGTTTGCCATGCCATGAGCAACTCTCCTCTGTCATGCACCTGTGCCTTTGTATGGCAAAGGGGTCTGTAAATAAGGAAAGCTCTTAGTGGGTTTTCTGGCTAATCCTGACTAGAAAACATTAAAGCTTCACTGGAGAAAGCAATTACCAAGGTAAGAAGGGAGGTGCACAGGCAGAGCACAGCGGAAGCAAGGTGCTAGATGCCGAAGGAGCCATCCCTTACCCACCTCCAATAAAATGCAAGGGAGACAAGGGGAAGCCACTTAAAAGAAAAAAAATATATATTAATATATGATATAAATAAAAATATATAATATATATTATATATAATATATAAATATGATATAGATCTATATAGATATTCCCACTGCAGGGTCACTATATTAGTGCACTAGCCCCCTTACTTACTAATGCAACCTTGTATGCAAGGTCCTTGTTAACAAATCCATAAATACTAAAGATTCTGACAGGCTTACTTACGAATGTGCACATAGACAATGGAGTAGAGGGTTAGGGGTCTTGGGGCCTGTGATTCATCTATGACAGCACAGGGAACCAATCAGATTATGACAAATTCCAGGTAGGGGAAAGGGCCCTTTTGCTCCCATTAAAGCAGCCAAGAGCAAAGGGCCCACTGGGTTTTTTTTCTGGCTCTAAAAGCCCTACTCTCTCACAGGGTAGCTTTCTGTCCTCTTTTCCTCCTTTCATGCAGATAGTTTTTGTTCTCCCTTCTAACCTTGTATTTCTAATTCTTCATTAAGTTTAGAATTTCCAGTTGGCTGCAGTTAGTGTGGTGTGCATACACACCCCCTCCCTGACACAACACTTTGAAGCCAGCAGATTACGGACTGAAATGTGAGGCAAAATAAACCTCTCCTCTCAAATGGTGAGGGTTGGATATTGTGTCCCAGCAGTAAGAAAAGTAACTGTTTTAGCTACTTTTCTCTCATTGCTGAAACAAAATACTCCACATCCAAATTAAAGAGGAAAAGGTTTATTTAGCTCAGTTTGTGGAGGTTTTAGTACATACTCAACTGGCTACAGAGCCTACGGCAAATGGCAAGGCAGGCAGCCGGAGAACAGCAAAAGCAAGAGCAAAAAGGGAGAAGCATGTGAGCAGGCCTCTTTTCCTCCCTTACATTGTCTGCAGGCTACTCGCCCCAGGGTGGGTGTAGCACTCACAACCATAATCCTAGCATTGGACCATGAAATCAATCACAAACTCAAGAAGCCCACCCCATGACCGCATGAGGGGTTGGGGGGACATCCAGACACAAACCATAACAGTGACTAAGACAGATTTTGGTACTGGATTAGTGGGGTTGTTGTTCTGAGTACCTCATTACATGGTTTAGAAGCCTTTGGAACTGTTTCTTGGGATTAGTTTGTAAAAGTTTGAAGAAAAAAACCCTAGAAAGAGGTAAATCAAGCTTGATGGGAAATTCTGGTCAGATCTCAGAAGACCAGAACGCTCAAAGAAATGCAGATGGTAAAGCCAGGCTCAGGAGGCTTTGGTTGGGAACAAGCACTGCACTGGCAGTTGGACTCCAGGTCATTATACTCTGGCAGAAAATTTGTCAACATTCTCCTTACTTCCTGGAACTTTCCAGATAACTTAGGGTAAATTTTAAGACAGCAAAATGTTCGGGATGAATGTTTTGGGCCCTTTTAGCCAGGTGTATAGTGAAAATCAAAACCAAAAGGCTTATTTTAAAAGTTACCAGTTTGGCCAGGCATGGTGGCACACACCTGTAATCCCAGCACTCAGGAGGCTGAGGCAGGATTGTTGGGAGTTCGAGGCCAACCTGGGCTACAAAGTGAGCTCAAGGCCAGCCTGAACTGCATAGCAAGTCTCTGTCTCAAAATCAGTTTTGTCAGATAGGGCCCACAAAGATGCAGAGAGCTTGGTTGTGGGAGATTAGCATTAAAAAGAAGCCAAGTACTTTGCATCCAGACAATAGGAAAAATGGCTTCAGCGTAAGGGGTCAAGTCAGAGTTACCACACTATGTGCAGTATGTTTATTACAAAGAATGATAAAAACTTAATGATTTTGGCTTTTTTCTCTCTTTATTTTCTGTGCTCACCCTCTAAAGTGTCCCAAAGGGGTGCTATGGTTTGGACATGCTTTGAGTGTGTCCCCCAGATGTTCATGTGCTGGAGGCTTAGTCCCCAGTGATGGTGATCATGAGGTGGAAGAATTTTTAAGAGGCAGGACCTAGGGACAGGAAATTAAGTCTCTAAGAGGGAATGATGCTTTCAGAACACAAGTACAATCCTGTTGGAGCGCATCCCCATAAAAGTGGGTTGTAACAAGCAAGTCCAACACTTCCCCTGAATCTCTCTTGCTTCCTATGTCAACATGAGACCTCCTTCCTCCCCCACATGTTCCCATCATGATTCTACAGGCCTGCGGTCCTCATCAGTGCCCAGAAGATACTGGGTTATGCTCTTGGACCAATGGGAGCTAAACAAAGCTCTCCTGTTTAGGAATTAATCAGCCACAGATGTTTGTTACAGCCACACAAAACAGACTAAGAGAGGCAAGTGAAAAGTTCCAAAACAACAAAACCAGTAACTCTGGTCATGAAGGAAGAATAGATGTTCTTAATCCCTCTTGTGTGTCCAAGAATCTCTGAAACTGAGAGCAAAGTTCTGGGTATGTGTGCGTATATTATTTAATAAGTACAAAGGTCTGTAGCTCTCATTAGATTTTAAGGGTGTAGGCAGCCTAGACTCTTAAGAATACTGCTGAGTTAAAAAACGAAACGACTCAATTATGAAGGTAAAGATGATGTATTTACGTGATAAACTCTTTAAGAAGCAATGACTGAAAGCACGTGGTTATTCAGTCCATTACAGTGCACATCTGTTAACTCTGTATATCTTCACAGTGTGATCTTCACCACAGCTTGCAAAATGTAACCATTCAGCACCTTCTCCTTCATTCTGTTCAACTTTCCCATTGCAATTCTTCCAGCATAATTTTCTGATAGCAAGTGTATGACTTTGGCTAAAACCAAGATAGAAGAATCATAAAATCAATGTATGCCATGACGACAAATTTTTTTACTGGCTGCTCACTTACATATTAATTTATATAGCTCTACTACTAATGTTATAAACATGAATAGAAGTTAAAACATGAAAATTAAAAAGTACAGGTTTTTAATACCACTAGTATCTTGGCAACTTTACTTTAGCTTGAAAAATATCTTACTGTATTTACTTTTAAAATGGTCAGACTAGGATTGGGCCTGTGGCTCAGTAGTAGAGCACTTATCTAGCATATGCAAGGCCTTGGGTTCAGTCCTCAGTACTGGACAAAAGAAAAAGAGTCAAATGTTTTAATGATCAGTAGAATTCATAAAATGACTGTTATGGTCAGTCTTTCAAATAACAATACTACAGAAATTATTCTTCAAAGAATTTCAACTTTGCAATACATTACTAGTATTATTTTTTGACATTCCTATGAGATGGGTGGACTTTTACTCACATTTTTACTGCTGTATAAAGAAAAGATAATGAAAGACTTAACAAACTACACACCAAGAGTCTTGGTCTTTAGTGGACCTGCACTGAGCAACACAACCATATTAATGCTGCCTATTACCCTGAAAGTCCCTACAAGGGCAGACCTAGAAAACTACCAAACACAAGTTAGTACTAAGTGTCTATGAAAATAGAACATCTACATATTTTACCTGCCAAGTAGATCCCCAAACAAACAAGGAATGAGGTGAGACATCTAAGTAGATTTTAGAACAGTAAGCCCTGAAAATGTTACCAGTGCACATAAATTAAAACGTCAGATGCTGACATGCCCTGTCACCAGATGCAGTTGCAGGATACAAGGTAAGAATGAAGTATAAATCTGCAGCAATGGAAGACATTTTAAGATCAGCCCACCAGGCCCTATGCGACCACATGCCTGTAAGTCCTCACTAGTGGTCAGTCCCTTGGTGCTGCTCTGCCACAACGTTTTCTGAAATTCTGCTACAGGAAATGCTTCCTTATGACGCAGACTGTGGCTTTGGTACCTCTCAGGGAGAGCTTGTCTTCCTTTGAGGATGATCTGACTGTTGAAAGCAGCCCAGAGTCCTCTGGAGGTGAGCTTTAGAAATAATGAATGGCAGGCAAGCTTAAACATGAATGGTGAGCTTCATGTTTAAAAAAGCAGATAATAAAACTATGAAAGCGCTTTCATTTCATTAAAGGAACGATTGGGAAGTAGTGACATCACTTAAACAAATATATTTCTTCCCAAGGGAGTTGAGGGCCAGTACTTCTTTGGTTATATAATGGGTTTTTTTGTTTGTTTTTCTAGTATTTTCCTTTTTGTTTTTAAATTTTTTTTGAGACACTGTCTTGCTACGTAGCCCAGGCTTGCCTTGAACTCACAGCAAACCTCCTGCCTCAGACTCCTGAGTGCTGGGATTCTGGGCGTGCAATACTATGTCCAGCCTGGTATTTTTCTTTAAATTTAGCATGCTAACACATCCCATTTAAAAGATATGAAGGGCTGGGGATGTAGGTCAGTGGCAGAGTGCCCTGAGTTCCAGCTCTGGGAGCACAAAAATAAATCAAAATAAAGTAAAATAAATAAAGAGTTTGAGAAGCCAACATAAACCTTTGAATTTCATTGCAGCAAAAACTAGAAATTTGGTAATAGGAATATCAGATATATAAATAATATAATGTGAAGTCAGGAATTAACTGCACCTTGCAAGTCCTAAGTCACTATAACGCTGAAAAAAAAAATCTCAAAATTAAAAACCCAAATTCTTCTATGTCCTTTTCTTATGCTTCCTAACAGGCTTCCTGCCAACGTCCTACATGGGGCCAGAGAAGTGGTCTGGGTACCAGCTCAGAGATACAGCAAGCATGGTAGACAGGCAAGGAAAGAAAAAGAAAAACTCAGGACAAAGGAGTCTTGGAAGAGAGAAAATGTCAAATGCTTACAATATGGAATTTCAATGAGAATCTTTCTGCTTGAGCAAACCCCTAGCGTAAGTGCTTTCAACTGCTAAACCCAGCATCAGACATGGGAGAGATGCTGTGGTAGATGAACTGGTGGGCTGAACTGAGTTAGCATGGCACTGGATGTGGAAGGCCCACCTGAGGATTGTTGTCAACAGCATAAAAATAAAACTGGAGGGGGAGATGATGCACTGCTAATTCTCCTGAAGAAGCTTGTCATGCTGGTTTTCCTGACATGAACTTGGCCGTTCTCATAGTTGGAGAAGCTCGGGTCCTTACTGTTACTGTTACTGAGGATGGCTGCAGGTCTCTTCAGGAGAGCTCTGGTCCTTGAACGTTGCTTCCTGGCTCCTGGGTAGATCCCTCAGCTTCCAGGGCTGAGCACAGATCCCTCATCCCACTGGCACAGACTTTCCCTTTCTAGCTGACGTCTGGGCCTTCCCAGTGCAGATCCTTGACACAGACTTGCATGAGACATTGTTATGGGCTCCAGACCTCCAGTTGGACTTGCAGAAGACATTGCTGTGGGATCTAGGTCTTCAGCTGGACTTGTACATTACCTTGCCATGGAATCCAGGTCCTCAGCTGGATCCCTTGGGCCTCTAGTGTGTGTACAGATCTCCTGTACTCTTCTGCATTTGACTCTTTGGGTGAATATTATTAAATAATCCTGAAATTATGTGTTCTGTACTCAATTGTTTCCCTTGTAAACCCTGACTGTAACGAACTTGGTACTAGGAAAGTGGGGTCATTGCTGTGATGTTGCCTGGCCATGTAGCCTAAGAGCCTTGGGAATTAATTTAGAAAGGGTTTGAAAGACTGGCCAAAGAGGTAGCCCCCACATGCTCTGAACTATATTGGAGACTCTGGTCAGAGCCTAGAAAATCAGATGGAAATGCTGCTGGTTAGGATGAAGCTCAGGAGGCTTCCAGTGAGAAGGACTACATTGGCTGCTGGATCCCAGGTGGTGTATTCTGTGCTTTGGCAGAAAGCTGGTCTGCATTTTGGTTGTGTTTAGTGAGACTGCTTGGGTGGCAGAAAAATTTCACTGCTGTCTACTATTGGGACGGTGGCATAGTTACTACTGAGAGCTTTTGCCAGATCTAAATTTAAAATTAAGAGCAAAGAGCCATCAAGGTGATTTGGAGCATTTGGCCAGGGGAGCTATGGACTACAACGCTGAAGCAGGAGAACGTATTTGTTGAGAAGGAACAGGACAATGGAACTATAAACTGAAGCCTCTCACCTGAAGGGAAGAGTATATTTAAAATGCAGGAGATTCCTGTTTCTTAGTGCTGCCATGCCCTGTTGTTAAAAGTTAGTGGGAGGAGCAGGGCGTAATAGCACATGCCTGTAATCCCAAGAGGCTGAGGCAGGAGGATTGCTGTGAGTTCAAGACCAGCCTAGGCCACATAGTGAGTTCAAGGCCAGTCTGAACTACATAATGACACCTTGTCTCAAAAAACACAAACAAATGGATAAGTTAATGGGATGACTGAGGTTGTAGCTCAGCAGCACAGTGCCAGCCTAGCAAGTACAAGGGCCCAAGTTAAATTCCCAGTACCAAAAAAAAAAAAAGAAAAGAATAGCTCTTTTAGTATGTTTTAATGTAGTTTTTAGATATGTTTGTAACCAGGTTAATTAGTCAAAATATTGTGGTTTTAACCTTGAATTTTGATCACCCTTTGGATATTTTGCTTTTGGTGCAGAAATGAGTGCAGTAAGAATTGTATATATGTAACTGTTATATTAATGTAAGTCTGAACAGACCAAGACATGTTGACTTTTCACAAATCTGCCACTGGAGGCTATGGTTTAAGAAAATATGTCTGGTTATCAAGTTGACCAGGGGTGCGTTGTGGTGTATTAACTAATGGGCATCTTATAACACCCAGCTGACCTGAATCAGTGTGGTGCTGGGTGTGGGAGGCCCACAGGCCCCCAGGATTGTTGCCAATAGCATAAAAAAAGAACTGGAGGGGAAGATGGTGTGCTGTTAATTCTCCTGGAGAAGCTTATTGTGCTGGTCTCCCTGATATGAATTCGGCTGCTCTCTTTGTCAGAGGAGCCTGGGGCCTTGCTGTCACTGAGGAGGGCTGCAATTCACTTTGGGGGAGCTCTGGTCCTTACTTTGAGCATTGCTTCCTGGCTCTGGAAGGGAAGATGGTGTGCTGTTGATTCTCCTGGAAAAGTTTGTCATGCTGGCTTTTCTGCTATGAACTTGGCTGTTATCATCACTGGAAGAGCTTGGGACCTCACTTGATGAGGATGGCTGTGGTACTTTTTTGGGGGGAACTCTGGTCCTTACTTTGTTGTGTTGCTTCCTAGCTCCAGTGCAGATTTTTCAGCCTACAGACACAGATCCTTCATTCTTCTGGTGCAAACTTTCTAGCTTCCATCACTGACCCTCGGGCCTTCGCAGTGCAGATCCCTGATACAGACTTGCATGAGACATTGTCATGGGCTCTAGATCTTCAGCTGGACTTGTGCAGGATACTGCCACAAGATCCAGGCCCTCAGCTGGATTCTTTGGGTCTCTACTGTGTGGACAGATCTCCCATACTCTTTTGCATTTGACTCTTTGGGTGAATATTATAAAATCCTATAAACTATGTGTCCAGTATTAAATTGTTTCCCTTGTAAAGCCTGACAGCAACAGAAGCCATAACAACTGCAGTAATAAAGGCAGAATCTCACTTTAATAAATATAAGGAACACTGAAATGCTTGGCCAATATAGAGATAAACTCCACTGGATGAATATCTTATAAATGACAAATGCTCCATTAAGTCATTCACTGTGATCATGATACTATCATTTACAGTTGTGTCTGAAATTGTATTTGAGGGGCTGGGGATTTAGCTCAGCGGCAAAGCACCTGCCTGGCAAGCGCAAGGTCGTGAGTTCGGTTCCCGGTACCGGAGAAAAACCAAAAAAAAAAGAATTGAGCAGAGAACATCCCAT
>NW_004955402.1:22698786-22737424 GCF_000276665.1 Chinchilla lanigera | reverse complement strand
TCAGCGGCAAAGCACCTGCCTGGCAAGCGCAAGGTCGTGAGTTCGGTTCCCGGTACCGGAGAAAAACCAAAAAAAAAAAAAAAAAAAAAAAAAAAGAAATGAAATTGTATTTGGAACAGTACAGATAGATGAAGGCTGAAGAAGCCTAAAAGCGTGACACACAGTGACATTAGCAATGTACTGAAAGTTTAGACATTTTAAAAGAATAACATGGATTTAAGAGTTACAGCTCAGTGGCACAGTACCTACCTGCCTGGCAAGTGCAAGGTCGTGAGTTCAATTCCTGGTACCAAAATAAATTAAAAAAATAAAATGACCTTTGCAGCCCAGGTGACTAGGCATGTGGAGGAGGCTATAAACAGGTTTGTGAGCTCAGGGCGAAGGCCATGCCCAGGGCATGAGGCTCAGGAAGCCCTTGGCTGAAGCCCTTGGCTGAAAGCCCTTTGGCTGAAAGCTATTCTGTTGGCTTTGAGGGCGACCTGATACTTTGCTCCACTAGGAGATCTGACAAAATGAATTTCAAGAGTAACCCCTTAGTAGTGTCACGGACAGAGATTTCTGTCCCTGTCACATGAAAATGTGATATAAAAATTGCTACTAAAGACCCTATAATTTATACTTGGGTGGAAACAAAAATAGCAAGGAAATACCTTTGGTTTGTTTCTATGCAGTGAATCCAGTCATTTATTTCTGGAACTTGTTGAGTCTTTTTCCACGTATATATACAAATCTTTCCGCACTCTAATCCAACTGCCACCACATACCTGCTTTTAAAGAAGGGGGAAGACTGCAATTAATTTAGCATGAATTCCTGTTATCTCCATCATCACTCTAAGGTAGTTCTTCACAGTGTCACAACAGTCCCTGGCTTACAGTTGTGCTGTGTGGCTCTAATGTGTCCTCAGGAACCTGATCTGCACAGAGGCTGCACACAGGAGCTGTTATTTTCCCAGCTGGCTTCAGGGACCCCTGTTCTACTAAAGATGCTTGTTACAGAGAAAGGACCACAGTCCTGCAGGTGTGAAATTAATAGCCTTCCCACCCACACTTCTAATATGTATTTCACTAATCTGATCTACTGGGTTCCATCAACGTAAAAATTCTTATGAGAAACATTAGCATTTTGAAAATAACAGTAACTTTCAAGCAAAAAGAACACATGAATCAAAATAACTGAGAAAGCAAGTGGTCATCTTAAATGAAACATCAAACCAAGCCCCACGCAGAGACTAACCGCTGGGAAGGGTTAAGCACTGGGCAGACACTGACAGCTGTCACAGCCCCGCCCACATCCAGGACTGAGGAGCAGGGGCCGATGCTGTGCTCGATGGAGTCATCGCTGGGGTCACACTCACCCCATACCACCACCTAACAAAGAGAGCACACTTGTAAAGCTTCCTTTTGGCAAAGTTTTTAGGCAATGTATGAAGAGAGTTCCAATGGATAGTGAAAAGTATCTACTCTAATATATAAAAACCTGCATTTATATTTGTGTACAGCATCCCAGAACTTCAGAGCACTTCAAGCACCACAGAGAAGCCACAGTGCGGCAGACACGAGGCTCTTGAGACCTCAACTACCAACGTGATGGTCCGCAGATGGACTGCTGCCACCCAGAGACCATAAGCACATCTAGTATTGCTTCACACAAACCAATTGTGAGTCACTGAAATCACATCCATCACATTCTTACTAAAAATTATCACAAAATTTATGGAGGCAGACCAATCAAGCTAGAGACCAATCAAATCTCTAGCTTTTTTTCTACCCTACCCATGCTCAGGGAACTCAGATATTAGGAGAACCTAACCTTAATATTACCCCTCATAAGAAATGAGGTTTTCCTGAAAGTTCATGCCTCAAGGGTGTGTGACTGATCAGGCAGAAAAGGAGAGGAAAGTGAAACAGGAAGCAGGTGCAAGGTTCTGAGGAGAAAGCTCCGACCCATCAAGCACAGACACACTTCTGACAATGTTGAAAGGTGTCTATTCTGCTTCAGCCCCGATACGTCTCTGAGTGCTGTGGTCGAGCCGCCATCTACCAGCCATGACTGTGGAAAGCAGGAGTCCTACTTCCTCAGCACCTGGCTCAGCATAAGCAAAAACATGAGGAAAGAAATGAACAGGCAAATGAGCAGAAGTGATGGTCAGGGAGAAAAATGCTGAGAAGCTGGCACTGAAGTGTTTAACCTGAGTGGAACGATACCCACACCAGCCCTCTGCTGCAGTAATTTGCATAACGTCTATGACTGGGAGAGGAAAAGAAATGCTGAATTGTCACAAGGGCTTCCTAGCTTCACGCCCTACCATTCTGCAAAACTACAGAAAAAGTAGAGGTTGAACACAGTATGATTAAACGGCATGGAAACACGGAAGGACAGGCCAGGTAGATATTGCCCAGAGAATTAGAGTGAAGGTCATATTCAAGAACATATAGCTAACTTGTTTTTCTTTATTCAAGTTTAGGTCACACTCTAGGCCTCCATTCTACTACTGAGTAAAAAGGTCATTAGCAAAAGTTAGAGAAAAATATTTAAGTTCATGAAAGTATAAATCAGAAAAGTAGAAATTATTTTTACCCTTATGTTCCCTCCTCCCCTTCAAGTTTCTTAGTTTTGACTCATTTATACCCTTCTCCCACGGAACTATTTGATGAAGGAAATGTGTCTGAAAGGTTTTCTCTGTATATTTGCATTTTAGAGAAATACACCTAGAGAATTTAACAAGTTTTTTTTTAAAAAAAGACTTTTTAAGTATGTATATGAAAAACAGAAGGGATTTCATGAATTGATTTTTTAAAATTGTGTAAAGCAGAATTATGTAATCTTTTATTCCATCATACCTATAGAAATGTTATTTTATATTTGCATAAATATTAAATTGAAAGAAAATTACCTTTTTGTCTCGACTCCCAGTGAAGAAATACTTGCTGTCAGGACTCCAATCACAAGACCAAATAATTCTACTGTGCACAGAAGTGACTTTATTGGTGAAGGCAAAGAGACTGAAAATTGGATCTGAAAAAAAATTATGTACACCCCACTCACAAAGTAGAAAGTTTACCGGTGAGAAAGCTCTGTTTCGATGGAAAACACCTCAGAAGACTGAGTAATCAATTTACATATGCTTGCTTTTGGCAACAGACTGAAGCCAGGCAACTGACCTCTCAGCAGAAGGCTGTGGGAACGTAGTAATTTGGGGGCTATTTTTGTATTTCTTGGTCACTCTAGTGGTTGATGACAAACATCTCCCAGTAAACTAACGGTTCAACTTATGACTATGGAGGAAGTCTGAAGCAATTTAAACTTACTCTGGAAGTAGCCAGATCTGCATACTGGGCTATGTGAGAAAAGATTAATGGACTGCTTAAATGTTAGAAAGAGAAAAACATTTTTTAAGAAATATTTTCCTGCTAGGCATGCTAGCACATGCTTATAACCCCAGCACTGGGAGGCTGAGGCAGGAGGACTGCCATGAGTTCAAGCCCAGCTTGGGTTACATAGTGAATTCAAGGCCAACCTGAACTATACAGTGAGACCCCACCTCAAAAAAAAAAGAAAGAAGAAAAAGAAAGAAAGAGAGAGAGAGAGAAAAACCAAGACATATTTTCCTCATAGGAGGTAAATATAAAGTAACTTCTATGCCTTATATGGACTAAACCTAAAACACATAACTGCTTTATTAGCACTTTTATTAATAGCACTTTAACTTCTAAAAAATACACGTTAGGAAACCACTAGCGATGCAGAAGAAAATACTAATGTTCTTCAACTTACAACAGTAAGTTGAAAATATTAAGTAAAAAATACGCTTAATACACTCACCCTGCCAAACCTCACAGCTCAGCCACACAGTACGCTGCACAGTACTCACTGTTTCTCTCGATGAGCATGTGAAGCTGCAATCTGCTACCACTGCCCAGCATCAGACCCCATACACAGCCAGCACAGGAAAGGATCAAAATTCAAAATCTGAAGTATAATTCCTACCGAATACATATGACTTCTGCACCATCACAAAGTCAAAAAAACCCTAAGTTAAACCATCACGAGTCAGGTATCATCTGTAATCTATTCTAACATACACTGCTGTGCGAATTCTGTAATTCCTATTCTCTGAAACATAATAAAGGATTAGAAATATCACAACTTCAAACTGTATGCAAGTCATATGAATGGAAGTCTTTGTCTTCACTCTGTTATCTATTTCCCTTAACCCAACAGCTGCTTAACATGTACGTAACTATTCCACTGATAATCTTCCCAATCAGAAGTTGCTTTACTGAGCCAGTATGGTGGCACACACCTGTCATCACAGCACTTGGGAGGCTGAGGCAGGAGGATCCCTGCAAATTCAAAGCCAGCCTACACTACAAAGCAAGACTCTGCTTCAAAAAATCAAAAAAAGAAGTTGCTTTACCGAACTCAGGTGAGATTACATCCTGCCTTTTCCACAGTGACCAGGTTCGGTCTCTGGAAACAGCAAGTAAGAATTTGTCATCAGGTGAGAAGGCCATCTGCGTGACAGTGAGACTGTGGAAAACTAAATTCTGCACCTGTTTCCAGGATGCAGTGTTCCAAAGAATGATAGCTGCATGCTCTTTCTTGGCTGCCTGCAAGACAGAGATGAAACAATGATGCTATTAATTTAACTAGAAATAAACCAAAAAAAGGAAACATTTTAAAAAATAATATATTATTCAATTGTAAAAAATGCAAAGCTGGTTTATCATTTTTTTAATGGCCCATTTAGCTGTAGTGGTACACACCTATAACACTTGCACTCTGGAAGGCTGAGACAAGAGGATCACACATTCAAACCCCTGCCTCAGCAATTTAGTGACTTAATGAGTCTATCTCAAAATAAAAAAAAGGGATGGAGGTATATCTCAGTGTGAAGGTCCTTGGTTCAATCCCCAGTAATGCACACACACACAAATGATAACACGGAAGTTAAAAATCATTCAATGTAATTTATAAACAAAAGCAGGAGATAGAAGAAAGGAAACAAATGACAAAATTTTAACATCTATTCCTGATAAACTCTGTGAAAAGTAGAAGCTGTACACCATTTCTGCAGCCAGAGAAAGAAGTCATGAATTAGCCAGGGATATAGCTCAGTGGCACAGTGCCTGCCTGGCAAGCACAAGGTCCTGAGTTTGATTCCTGGTACAAAAAAAAAAAAAAATCATGAAAAAGTTATACAAACATCATTCTTTTTGTTGTTGCCAATTTGTTTTGTTTTGTATTTTTGAGACATGTTCTCACCATGTAGTTCAGGCTGGCCTTGAACTTGCTATGTAGCCCAGGCTGGCCTCAGCCTTGCAGCGATCCTCCTGCCTCAGCTGGGATTACAGGTGTCCGTCACGATGCCCAGCTATACACATCATTTTTAATGGACAAACACTAAATGTTTTGTTCCTGATATGAAGACCAATGCAAAGACTTCTGCTGTCACCACTTCATTTGAATATTAAGACATTCATATGGGAAAGGAAGAAATAAAACTTTTCATTTATAGGCAATATATGCATCTATGTGGAAACCCTACAATAAAGCTACTAGGACTAGTAAATCCACAAGGCTGCAGACAGAAGATCAGTATGCAAAAAGCAACCGTATTTCCATACGTAAGTCATGAGCAATAAGATATAAAACATAAAAGAAGATATATCTGTAAAATGTGTACAAAACCCAACACTGAAAACTGTAAATATTCTCAATAATGCTAAAATGTTAACAATGGAAAAAGCTAGGAGATAGAAATATGAACATTCTAGGTAGTAATCTCTGCAATTTTTCTTTAATTCTAAAGCCTAGCATGCTGGTACACACCTGTAATCCCAGCACTAGGGAGGCTGACGCAGGAGGATCACCGTGAGTTCAAGGCCAGCCTGAACTACATAGTGAAACTGTCTCAAAAAACTAAAATAACACTATAGCTTAGCCATTTTATATTCTGTATTTGTTGCTATTTTGTAGAAATAAGTGTTATTTTGTTAAGCTTGGATCCCTCCCCCATGTTTTAATTAAAGAGAAATGAAGTTAAAAGCAAAAAAAAAAACTAAAATAAAATAATTTGTTTTAAAAAGGATAATTTCTGAGAGAAATTAAAGACCTAGTAAGTAGGAATACTTCACTCACATGTCAAAATACTCAATATTAGTAAAATTCCCTCCAAACAGATGTACAGATTGAATGTAATCTCCATAAAATTTCTGCAGTCATGTTTTTGTAGAAACTGTCAAGCTGATTATAAAATAAAAAGTAAAGGACCTAGAATAGCCAAAAATAATTTAAAAAAGTAAGACTCAAGTTGGAAGTCAATTTCTACTGAGTTTCAAGATGTATTATAAAACTATCATTATTATAAATTATAGTATGGCACAATCCCAAGACATTTCAGTGGAACAGAATAAAGCCTAAAAATAGGCCCATACCTATATGGCCAGCTTACTTTGAATAGAGTGGGGAAAGAAAGCCTGTTCAGTGGCAAAGGAAAGTCTCTTCAAGCAGTGATGCTGGACAACTAGATATGTACATGAAGGAAATTAACATGCATCTGTACTCCACATCAAAATGTAAGAATTAAAATAAAATGTTTTCCTAAGTTTAAATGTAAAATTTACAAACTATAAAAAACTCTTAGTTCAAAATGAAGCAGAAATTCTTTGTGACCTTGATTTAGGCAAAGATTCCTGGCATACAACATGAAAGGTAGAACCCAATATAGAAAAAAAATGGTAAGTTAGGTTTCACCAAAACCTAGAGCTTTTGCTCTTAGATGTTATTAGAAATGAAATGACAAGCCATGGGAACACATCCATCTAGCACGTATCTGATGAAGCTGTACCCAGGGAACATAAAGGACTTTCTGTAACTCAGTAATAAGAAAACCCAATAAAAAAATGGTGAACACATATTTCACCAAAGATACATGGATGGCTAATTAGTACACAGAAAAAATGATTAATATAATCACTAGAAAAATGTAAACGATAGCCACAACAAACTATTACATACCTACTAGAGTAGTTAAAAGTAAAATGACTGACCATACCACCATGCTGGTGGGTGCAAAGCAACTGGGAATGAACACACTGCTCGTGGGACTGTAAAATGCATAACTACTTTGGAAAACAGTCTGAGAAAATCTTAAAAATTTTAAAGTACATCTACCATATCACCCGAAAATTCCACATATAGGCATGTGCTGAAGAAATATAAAATAGCCAGCCATGGTATTGTATGCCTGCAATGCCAGCACTCAGGAGGCTGAGACAGGATGATTGCTGCAAGTTTGAAGCCAGCCTAGGATACAGAGTGAGTTCAAGGCCAGCCTGAACTACACAGTGAAACCCTGTCTCAAAAAAAAAGAAAGCATGTACCCATACTCATGCAAAGCATGTACCCATACTCGTATATTCGTGCAACATGTGTACACACATGTTCCTAACTAGTCTCTTGGTAAAAGCCAAGCTCTAGAAAACAAGCGAAATCTCCATTAGTAAGTAAACAAATCAATAAACTGTGGTATACCTACAAAGGGAAATCTACTCCACAATAAGGAATGGACTACTGATATATACAACAACATGGATGAATCCCAAATAACTATAAGGAAAGAAGCCAGACCCTCTCTTTCAAAAGAATGCATACTATATAAATGGAATATGTTAGAAAATGGAATCTACTCAATCACAACAAAAAGCAGATGTCTTAGGCAAAGTCTCTCATTGCTGAGACAAAATACCTGACATCTAAAATTAAGGAAGGAAAGGTTTATTTAGCTCACAGGTTGTGGAGTTTTCAGTCCATAACGAGCTGCTGCCAAGACAGGGTGGCATGACTGAGGGGCAATAGTTCAAGATGGCAGAAGACAGTAAAAGCAACCAGAACAAAAAGGGGAGAACAAGCCTCTTTTCCTCTCTTATACTGTAAGCAGGCTCCCCGCCCACACCATCTCTGTGCCTTCCTCTTGCGCAGGATGTTTACAAAGTGAGGACCTTGGCCCCCTGCTAAGTCATTTACTTCTAAACTTCTCAAGCTGACACAATCTATCAACCATTACAACAGATTAGAGGTTTCTAAGGATAGAGGGTGGGGTGGGGAGAATGACAGTGGAGATGAGACCCACAGGAAAAAGGGATTATCGAGAGGCATAATAAACTGGGTAATTTTCATTATTTTGATTGTGGTGGTGATTTTACAGGTATGAATACATGTCAAAATTTATCAGACTGTCTTGCATAATAAATATGCAATTTAAAGTATGTTAATGGCACCTCAATAAAGGTTTGTGAAATGTTAATTTAGAAAGATGCACATACTTTCATATAGCACTCACTTACTATAAGTGAGGCAACATGAAAAGGGATAACCAGTACCATGATAATCAGTGCCCTAAACTAAAAACAAAGCTACTCAGTAGAAACAACCATTTGAGCTACTGAGCCCCATTCTTCCCAACAGTCCCTATAATTCCTAGAACAAAGTACAGCTGGCCCTTGAGCAACACAGGTTTGAACTGCATGGGTCTCTTATACACAGGTATCTTTTGAAGATTTGCAACAATTTGAAAAAAACTGAAGACAAACTACATAGCTAAGAAATAATGAAAAAAGTCAAGAGAAAGTGATGTCATGTTTGCATAAAATATTTGAGGACAACAGACTCACTCATATGTTACTATTGACAATATACACAAATCCGTTATAGAATGACTACTGTAATGTAGTAACTTTATGGACATCCCCTGTTGCCATTGTAAGGAGTGAAAGTTATTGTTATGGCCTAGATCTGAAATGTCCCCCAGGTCGGGCATGGTGGTACATGCCTGTAATCTCAGCACTTGGGAGGCTGAGGCAGGAGGACTGGCATGAGTTCAAGACCAGCCTGGGCTAGAGTGAGTTTGAGGCCAGCCTTTTTATTTTGCCTCAAAATAAAAATAAATAAAATAAAAAATAGAATATCCCCCAAAAGTTCCACATTTGGAGGTGAGGGCTGGTCAGAAAGGGCAGGTCACCAAGGTGTCATGACTTAGAAGGGTGTGTTCTCCACCCTGGCTCCTCCTCCCTCGCTCTGCTTCTTGGCCACCATGGCATGAGCTGTCCTCCTCTGCTATGCACTTTCACCAAGCTGTTTCTGCCTTGAAGCCATGTGAACATCAATGGAACCCACTGAAACTGAACCCAAATAAACTTCTCCACACTGAAGTTGCAGTTGTTGGATATTTTGTCCTAGTGACAGGAAAGACAAATACAGTTACCTATATGGGCTGAGATGTAGCTCAGTGGTAGACCCCTTGCCTACCATGCATGAGGCCCTGGGTTCAATTCCCAGCAACATACACACAGAAAGTTATATGCAGATTTTTCAACGGTGCACAGGGCCTGGCATCCCACCCCTGCGCTGTGCAAGGGTCAACTGTACAGTATTTAAAAACAAAACTGTACAGCTGAAATAGATTTAAAATGCAACCACAACCTTGTGAGAGGACAAAAGGAAGACAGCTTGAAAAAGTATGATTCGAAAAGCAGACACTACCGATCTTTCATGTAGAGTTCTCTTTGAATCTTTACCAAACCTGCAGGAGTTTGATGACCCAAATAACCCATGATCAAGTAGAATTAAAAGTGAAACTCCCTACCTTGCAAGCTGAGGCAAGCAGAGTCTTTGAATTATTACAAGTAACAGAAAATATTTCATAGCCATGTCCATATCTAAAATTTAAAAAAAAATGCATGAGCTCTATATTAGTAAATATATCTATTCTCATACTACAAAAATTTAAAAAGCAGAAAGATTAACATCAATCTCTCTAGTTAACACATATTTCTTTTAAAGATTACATTTTTGTGGAGGCAACCATTTGGGGGAAAAACAAGGAGGCTAGAGAAAAATGCCAGTTTCTTAAAAGTAATACAGGTCATTCACAATCAGACTAACATACACGTTTTTACCTCCTACTCTCATCCAGCCAGTACAATAAACCATCATGGAAAAAACTTGATGCAAACCGCCAAAGACAAAAAAAAGACCAGTTAGAAGGACAAAGCTTATGTCTTTTTTAAAAAGAAAATATGAGGGGCTGGGGATTTAGCTCAGCGGCAAAAGCGCCTGCCTGGCAAGCGCAAGGTCGTGAGTTCAGTTCCCGGTACCGGAGAAAAAAAAAAAAAAAAAAAAAAAAAAAAAAAAAAAGAAAATATGGTATGCCTGTCTACTTTAAAAAGTAAGACCAATAAGCCTAACATAAATAGGAATATAAAAACCAATGGGAGGTTTGATTCTCCTCCCTTTGAAGGGCTACTGAAGAGATCTATAAAGCAGGAGGAAAATGCAGGCAGAAGGAAAAGCACAAAAATCAAATTGAAGCACAGTGTGGCAGTACACACCTATAATCATCAGGAGGCTGAGGCAGGAGGATCATTGGAAGTTCGAGATCAGCCTGGGCTACATAGTGAGTTCCAGGCCAGACTGAACTACATAGTGAGACTTTGTCTCAAAAAAACAAAAAATAAACAAACAAAAAATCAAGCTGACGGGGAGGCACATATTATAATAGAAACAGATCAAACAGCATAATTTAACTTACAGTTTTTGAACTTCAGGCCACAATGTATTCTGTAGAAGATGATCCTCAGTGGGAGGTTCTATAATAAATGGACAGTATTCCAGTTATTTTTTCTATTTTTAGACCAAAAAACAGGAAAATCTATAGCACTTATTTAGATCAGCAGTTATATATCACACTGTGTGTACTATGATTTCATTAAATCATGTTTCTGTCATTTCTTACCAGTAAGCAAGGAGGGTTGGAAGGGTAGCTGGTGATACTCAAAACCAGTACTAGTGAATAGCTCTTGCTCATCAGAAGGCTGAGAAGCTATATCTCCTAGTGTAAAGAAACACACCATCATGAACGGAGTCACCATCTTTATGTCACTTATACCATCTCAGTACTAAGGCTATCAGCCATGAGAAGGCAGCAACACCTCAAAATGGCATATTTCAAAGCTGTATCCACATGACTCCAAAGCCAAAGTCATTCCATTGCTCCAGTACTTTCCAAACAAGCTCTTAGAAACATTAATCGATTCCATAAAGATTCCTGCCATTTTCTTTGACCTAACAGTTCACAAACTTCTTAGACTACACAACAGATTGTCAAGGTTGCCCACATTCACATGTGGTTGTAGTGTTCTGTAAATCACTTTGTGAGAGCTGTACCTACTTTAGTGTTCTACAGGTGTAAACAGAATTCTTATCACAAAATATCTGATGAAGATGCATGTGTTGCTATCTAAAAAAAAAATCTTCAGTAGGAAACATTAGGCATATCGTATAGTCTGTTAACTAGATTGTGGTTTTTTTTCTTTTTTTGAGACAAGGTTCCACTATGCAGTTCAGGCTGACCTTAAACTCACTTTGTAGCCCAAGCTGGCCCCAAACTCACAGTGATCCTCCTGCCTCAGCCTCCTGAGTGCTGGATTATGGGTATGCACCATCATGCCCAGCTGTAACTAGGTTTTAAGTACCACTATGAGTCTAATAATTTTTCAGAACACAATCTTACCCTGAAAGACAGCTTTATTTGATAATCCCAATGCAGGGACAGTAGCTCCTTCTGGAAGATCACTGTCTTGCTAGAATAAGAAATAAGATATGTAAGTTTTAAAGTTACTGTTACCTCAAGTACTGTAAAAGGCATGCTCACAAATGCTGAGAAACTATTTCAAGACATCCTTGTATGGACACACACCCACTGTTCTACTTCCCCATCAAGAGATGCAATGCTGAGCAACCACTCTCCAACAGACAGGCCCTAACCCCTAACCCCCACCTAATCCATGGTCAGTCGCCCTGTCATCCACGAGCTCATTAAATCCTACGGCTCCACGGTTTTCAGGTTCTGTCAAGAAGGGCAGGAGGGTGGAAACGGAAAGCCCCATCTCCTCCTCCAAGAAGGCCTCGCAGGCATATCTTTGATAATGATCCTACAAACACAGATGTTTCCCAGAAAGGGAGAGTCATGGTATTTTCATTAAACATATGTAAATAACTGAAAACTGTATTTTGAAGAGGCAATACTTTGATTCTGAAATTTAAAGCAATCAAGTTATTACATGTGAAACCATATGCTAGCCATCAAAACTGGCACAAGACCATATGCTAAGAGTGTTTCTTACAATTTAAACTTTAGTACTGAAACTAAACACAAGCGTGAGTAATGTGAGTTTAAACCACCATTAAGAATGGCTACCTGGGCCATAAGGAACTGCATACTTTATCTCTGAAATCAAGAAAAAGAGTGGAAAAGAGCAATATACATTGCCTATCCCAATATGGCTATCCCAATACTTAGTGTGGGAGCAAAGCCTGGAAGAGAACAAGAAATTTTCTAGTCTACAGAGTTACTGCATCTTGTGACACAAAACTGACTGTACACCTGGGATTGAGCCTTTTGTAGAATCTCATGTGTGGTGGATTCACAACTGGTGGTAAACTCGTAACACCCAGCTGAACTGAATCAGCCTGGTGCTGGGAGTGAAGGCCCCGCCTGAGGATTGTTGCCAACAATATAAAAAGGACAACTGGAGGGGAAGACAGGGGCTGTTGGTTCTCCTGGAGGAGTTTGTCACGCTAGGTTTCCTGGTATGAACTCAGCTGTTCTCACTCCTGGAGGAGCTCGAGACCTTGTTGTCACTGAGAACGGCTAGGTTTCACTGTGCGGGAGCTCCGGTCCTTCGAGCACCACTTCCTGGCTCTGGAGGGGAAGATGGTGTGCCATTGAATCCCCTAGAGAAGCTTGTCGTACTGGCTCTCCTGATATGAACTCAGTTGTTGTCATTGTCAGAGGAACTCAGGACCTCGTTGTCACTGGGGATGGCTGTGGTACTTTTTAGGAGAGCTCTGGTCCTTACTTTGAGTGTTGCTTCTTGGCTCCAGTGCAGATATCTCAGCCTGCTGGCACAGATTCTTTATCCCATTGGCACAGACTTTCTAGCTTCTACCACTGACCTTTGATCCCAGTGCAGATCCTTGAAACAGGCCTGAATGACACATTATCGTGGGCTCTAGGCCTCCAGTTGGACTCATGGCAGGCACTGCCATGGGCTCTGGGTCTTCAGCTGGACTCATGCAGGACACTGCTGTGAGATCCAGGCTCTCAACTGGATTCTTTGGGTCTCTAGTGTTTGGACAGATCTCCTGCACTTTTGCATTTGACTCTTTGGGTGAATACTATAAAATAATCCCATAAATTATGTGTCCTGTATTAATTCCTTTCCCTTGCAAACCCTGACTGTAACACCATGAAACTTCAATTCCTAGAATTAAAGAGATCCTAAATACAACTTCCCCTCCACACCCATATGCTAAGTTCAGTAACTACAAACAAGACTTCCCTTTGGCTCTCATTCCCACTGTCCATTACTACTAGAAACAAGCAGAACACAATCTTAAACCCTTTCAGCGTAATTAAGAAAGCTCATGGCATGAAGCACATGTACTCCAGCAAATGTACCTAAAAACTTCATTTCAAGTCACTCATTTTCTTCTCCTGGCTTTCCCAGAAAGTGCATTTCACTTTCTTCAGTCTCCAGACTCTCAGGTAACTCTCCTTGTCCCAAAATGTTTTTCACCACAGTCTGTGTGGGGGCTCCCAACGGCACCCTAGTTTGAGGTGTGCCTGCCTCCCAAGATATTCTGTTTGACTTTCCCTCACCCCTCCATTTCCCTCTTCTTTCCAACACATACCCCAAAAGTGCTGGTCACTCTTGTGCTTGCTCTCCCCTTCTTCCCTTCTATCTGCCAAAAATGTACTTATCTTTTTTGAGCTCAAAACCACAGCTGTGAGCCAAGTGTAAGTAAAGGACTGTATGATATACGCTTCCGTGTAACACAGTGATCTCCTTCTACTTAAATTCTCTTCCTTCAAAATTATAATTTCTATAACCCATGTATTTTCATAAATAGCTCAAATCTTTTATGGAAAAGGGGTCTAACCCTAAATAAAAACTTAAAAAGCTCAAGGGAAGTTCCAGTAAATGTGTTCTCATTACTCTAGTATGATGACTTCTTCCTTCTATGAAACTTATTACCTAAAGATTTAGCAATTACTTGGGGTTTTTTGTTTTTGTTTCTGTTTTTTGGTGGGTTTTTTTGCTTTCTCAAATTTATTTTTTAAGTTATTTTAATTAGCACAAATTTGTAGTACATAATATTTACATTTCTTGTGTGGAGTTCGTGCATGTATATAACACATCTTAATTCCTTTTTTCATCTTTCTTCTCCCCTTCCTCTTCTCTCTCTCCATCTCTTGGTCCCTTTTCCATTTAAGAAAGATCTATCTCCCTACTTCCTATTATCTATCTTTCCTTTTGCTCTTTACTTATAATTTGCATTTCTCACATAAGACAAATCGTGATAATTAAGCTTGCACATCTAATTTATTTTACTTAAGATTACTGTCTCAAGGTGTATCCACTTTCCTACAAATGACTCACGTTTATCTTTCTTTATGGTGGAGTAGTATTCCATTATGTGTAAATATCACATTTTCTTTATCCATTGATCTGCGGAGGGACAAATAGGCTGCCTCCAAGATATGGTGAGTTGTGTTGCTATAACATGGGTATGTGTGTATCACTGTAATATGATGTCTTTAACGCTTTCAGAAAGCTAACTAGGAAGGGCAATAGCTGGGTCAAATGGAATTTCTATGTTAGTTTGTTGAGAAATCTCCACATTGATTTCCATAGTGGCTGTACTGGTTTACATTCCATCATAGGAAGGTTCCTTTTTCCCTGCAGCCTTGCAAGCATCTGTTATTATTACTTGGTTTCATTTTGTTAGTTAACACTGTCTCTTTACCCCTACCCTCCAGAAAGATAGTAATCTCTTTGAAAATGGGACTTATCTTTTTATAATTTATCTTAATTGCCAAGCACAGTGACAATATGTAATATCTATGCCATAAAAGAACACAATATTGCTGCTTTACAGTGGTTTTGAGCTCATCTGTTAAACAAAATTACTGATTTAATATTCATTTGACTAAACGTTAGAGTGCACACAAGTTTGTCAAACCAATAATGGATGATGACTTTTGAGTATTTGTAAGCTCAAGCAAAAAATTCAGAATTTAAAACACCGTGACTAGATTTAAGTAAAACATTTAGACAAATACTCACAACACAAAGCACATGACTCAGTGATTGTCCTGAAATGACACAAAAATTTTCCACAAAATTTCGAGGTGCAGAAAAAACTCGAAGAACCTTTTCATCTGCTCCAGATACAAACTGAAACCGATTAATCATTGTCAAACATTTCAGGTCATATCCATGTATCTGAGGTCTTGCAATTTCATGCCAAGTCACCTAGGTATTAAAATAAGATAAACAAAAATGACCGTATTTTTAAAAACCAATTCTTTTCAATAAGCTAAATACAAAACGCAAAATTATTTACTACTCCACAGAACTATATGAAACAATAGAGCAGATTCCCTTACAACTAAATTTTTAACTCTTGATAAAAGAAGAGCCACAAAAAATTCCTGTTATGGCTTGTGTTTAGATGGCCCCCTAAAGCCTCACACAGTCACACAGATGGGGCTTTTCCAGAGGTGGCTGGATCTAGAGTGTGATGATGGGATTAAGGGTGTGTGATTACTAAATTACTACACTGATTGGTCTGTCACCACCCTAATCCCGGTAACCTAGATACAATATAATAGGAGCAGAAAGACCCACTTAAGGCCCCTTGTTGCTTTGCTACCTTCTGCTTGCCAAGAACTATTTTCTCCTCTGCAATGCCACTGTGCCTTGGAGCCAACTGATTATAGACCAAAACCTCCTCAACTACAAGCTAAGTAAACCTTTCCTTCCTTATTCTGGGGCATCAGGTATTTTGTGTCAGCAATGAGAAAAGTAACTGCAACAATTCCAAATCATCTGATTTGTTTTTTAGTTGATTATGGATATTGCTCAAAGAGATCTATCATGTGCTACTAAGACAGCAATGTCACTGACAAACCTCCTTAGCGCTCAGAGACTGACCTCTCATCAGTCTCGTGAACTTTCCTCAGAAATTAAAGCTGAGGAACTTCACTTTTTCTTAGCACAGAGCAGTTCAATGGCTTACTAGTGTTAAAGCTTTATGGCCAAGACTGAAAATTTTCTTAAACAGGAACTGCTCTCAATCACTACTGTTTAACATTATATGACTTTAGAGATTAGCTTTTACTATAAATTTGATATTTCCAAATGAATTAAACGTAAAATTTGGCTGGGCATGGAGGCACACACCTGTAATCCCAGTACTCAGGAGGCTGAGGCAGAAGGATAGCCATGAGTTTGAAGCAGCCTGGGCTACATACTGAATTCAAGGCCAGCCGGAACTACGTAACGAAACCCTGCAGCTAAAACTGTAAAGACATATAACTTGTGTGTTAAGCTAAATAAATGCATTTTGATAATCATTTCAATTATTGTTTAAAATGCCCAGAGTAGATATATGTTCACATTTTAAAGACAATGGCAAACTAGAAGGGCTGAACCATTTTGCGTGCCTACCAGCAATGCATCAAAGTTTCAGTCAATCTGCATCCTTGTCAGCACTTGTTACAATCAGTGTTTTAACTTCAGCCAACCTAGAGCTGTTACAGTAGTATCTCGTTAAGGTTTTAATTTGCATTTTCTTAATGACTGACAATGTTAGCACACTTTGGATGTGCTCTGGGAAGTGTTTTTAAGTGGATTAGTCACTTGGAAGACATTTTACCTGTGATTGGTCTTGTCTTTTCCATGGAGCAAAAAGTCGAGTTGTCTGATCAGTACCAACAGTGATGATAAATTCTCCTTCTGGGTCCCACATTAGATCTTGGACACCATCAAAGTGTCCTGAAATGACAATCTCTGGAGTCCACTCTCTCTGTAATGAAAGTGCTCATGACACATATCAAAATAATAAAAAAAAAATCACCACTCAAAGTAAAGGATGCTTATCTGGGAAGAGGAAACTAAAGCTTCTGGCAACATTAAACAATACATTTTACAAGACAGGATCATAAATAACATGATTTGCTTCCCAATCAACCATATTAGATCGTAGGTGTATCCTCTGAACAGTAACTTTGGAAATTTTCCACCATTCACCATTCATTCAATGTTTTCCAGCATAGACACAACTTACTACAGTCCCTTCTTAAATAACTCTTCTGTAAAACAGGTACTACAATAACGGCAACTACCTCAGAGGGTATCAAGAGGATTAAATTAATTTATATTTCTAGTGTATGCAGAATAATGATGGCACATATTATACCCTATATTTGTTAAAATGAATAAAAGAAAAAGCACTAAGTGAACCAGGCATAATTGCACATATCTATAATTCCAGCTACTCAGGGAGATAAGGCAGAGTATCACAAATTCAAGGCCAGCCTGAGTAATTTAGTGAGACCTTGTTTCAAAACTACAAAAATAAAAAGGGCTGGAGTTGTAGCTACATGACACAGTGCTTGCCTAGCATGTGTGAAGCCCTGGATTCCATCCTTAGTACTGTGGGGGGAAAAAATGTTTTATGTAAAATGAGTCAGTAGATCTGAGTGTGGGTCTGGTGGCTTTCTTTATTAAGTTTAAAGGAGTCACACATATAAAGGACAGAGACGAACCAAACCTAGCTGGCTCACCTACTGAGGAGCTTGCAGTAACAACCATATAAACAGTGACAACAAAACACAGAAAATATCACATGCTTGGTCCAGAGTCTCTTTTTAAATAATCTTAAGTGGTAGTAAAATTTGACGACAACGGAAAAAAAGAATGTGTAAATAACTGAAAGGTTATTCAAAGGCAAGTCTGATGAATATAGTCAGTAATTAAACTATCTTATTCGTGATTTTAAAAAAAGGCTGTGACAAAGAAATTATTTTCTGTGACAAAAAAGAAACTGTGAAATTTAGTATTAATTGGAGTTTATAAAAAATTCTGAGCAATGGATAGCACTTTTGAATTAACCACATCGTTTTTTAAAAAACAGTACTCAGTGGCAGTGCTTATTTGTTTTTAAAAGTCGCACACGTGGGGATGTGGTAGAGTATTTGCACAGCCGTGTGAGCGCCGGGGTCTAATCCCCAGGCGTGAAAAAGAAAAGGAAGTGGAACTATCTATTACAAACGTAGAGTGTGGGATGCTGACAGTGGGCAAGGCTGTACGTATGGGAACTCTATGTTCTGCTCACTTTTGCTATCAGTCTAAACAGCTCTAAAATATGAAACCCATTTAAAAAGCAAACTACCCTCAACACCTGATAAGTCAAATTATAAGGACAAGTACAGTGAGATTCTGTATTCTGGCTTAGGTTTCTCCTTAATCATCTGACGCTTTTTTCCTATGAATGCCCTCAGTTAAAATAATAAAATTTATCTTTAAAGATATTTCTTACCTTTACAGTTTCAGAGCTTATAGTAGTTGAAATAATCTTGGTCAACTCCAAAAAGAGGACACAAGGGAAAAAGTAAATCCTTTCATAAATTAAGAAGTTAAAACCTCGTGGATGACAAAATTATTACAAACCTCACAAAGTAAAAGTGATGTGAATCCATGAATTTTTACTTTGAGATGGATGTCCAGAATATGCTCAGCCACATTTCATTCAATGTTATTTCATTTGTTTATTTATTATTAATTATTACCATAATTAATATACTATGTACAGTACATGCCAGGCCCTACTTTTCATATACATAATCTTTTTTTTAGTAGTAGTGCTGGAGATCAAACCAAGTGCCTCACACAAGCTGGGCAAGCACTCTACCACTCAGCTACATTCTAGCCCTCTATACATCCTCATTTACACTCGCAATACCTCAAAAATGCTCTACACATCTGTACTTTTTGTCATAAAAAAGTATGAACTGGGCCAGGCGCGGTGGCACATACCTGTAATCCCAGCACTCTGGAGGCTGAGGCAGGAGGATCGTTGCGAGTTCAAGACCAGCCTGAGCTACAAAGTGAGCTCAAGGCCAACCTCAACTGCATAGTGAGACCCTGTCTCAAAAAGTATTATGAGTTATCTAGTATGAAAACAATACAATGTCTATAGAAATCAATGCTGTCACTTGAACTTAAATGTTTCAACTATCATTTTGCAGAGTGTTATAGGTAAACCCTATTTAGTTAGTGTTCATCTAGGATTCACTCTGTGATTAGAAATAATTTAAAAGTGCTTCTCTTACTGGATTAACTGTACTCTGCTTCCAAAGGTGCAGTGCTCCGTGAAAAGCATGAGCGATGATCATGGAGCCATCTTTGTTGAATTGGCAATCATAAAATCCCAGAGTATTTCCACCTACTTCACCTACTCGAACCTACACAGTAACAGACAGAAAACAACTCTCAACCAATAGTCCCATTTCACAAGCAGAATGGATTCCAGAGATTAAGTTCCAACTCATCTAATGTATACAAAGTGTAAAAATTTACAGCTCTTGAAATAGATTTGGAATTAAGCATTTAGTTCACAAAATCCAATTTCTTCTTCCTTAAATAGCTACATTTTACCTGTTCCAGCCAAACTCCTGACTCTTCATCTGGAGCCCAGAGAATCATGGTTTTATCCATTGAAGCAGACAACAATCTCATTGGCTGCTGTAGAACACCATCTAAATAATAAAAACTAATTCTTTTAAATGATCAACAGGCACTATATTTGTAGCTTATCAGAAAAAAACAATGGAGATACTGCACAAATGTTCACTGTAGCATTGTTTTTGTTGTTGTTGTTGTTTCTTCCCCTGGTACCAGGAATCAAACTCACAACCTGGCTCTTGCCAGGCAGGCACTGTGCCACTAAGCTAAATCTCCAGCCCCTGTAGCATTGTTTATAATGCAATAATCTGCAAACAGCACATTAAAAGAACAGTTTGGTAAATCAAGGTATATTCAGGCAATGGAATATTATAATAAAAAATAATTAGAACTATATGAATCAAAATGGATAAATCTCTAAAACATATTAAACTAAAAACGAACATTGTAAAAGGATAAATACATACTGATAGAAAGTTTTAATAACTATAAAGCAGTATGTTTATGGCAATAAAAATGTTTATGGTAATAAAAATACAAAAACATGCATGAAATGATATGCACTCAATTCAGTACTATAGCTGCCTTACAGAGGATGCACTGGGAGGGCTCAAAAGAACACACAAAGGTTCTCAGTATCTATAAATCCTTTTAAAAAAAAAACATGGAAAATTTGGCTATTACCTCTCTAATCCTGATCTCTTGGAAGGTCGGATAAAGTTTAGTTTTAGCTTAGAGAGGCAGAACTTTAACATGAATGACCATTATGATTTTTTGTATAGTCTGCTGGGCCCTGGTATATAATATAAGCTGCTTTGTCCAAAACAATGGCCTCCTCTTATTTTTATTTAACAGTGAAAATATAATTTCGAAGGTTTAGTAAAAGTAAGATTGAGGTTTCTTTCTAGTTTTTAAATTAAACATGTGCTTCTAAGATCATACACAGAACCAACTAACTGGTACAGTACATGCCAGCCCCTGTTTTTTATGTACATAATTTTTTTTTCTTAGTAGTAGTGCTAGAGATCAAACCCAGTGCCTCTCACAAGCTGGGCAAGCAGTCTACCACTCAGCTACATTCTAGCCCTCTATACATCCTCATTTACACTCACAGTGCCTCAACAATGCTGTACATATTTGTACTTTTCTTCATAAAAAAGTATGAGTTACCTAATATGAACACAATATAATCTCTATAGAAATCAATGCTGTCACTTGAACTTAAATGCTTCAACTAGCTGGTTCTATGGTGTAGAGATGATAAAGCAGTAACTGCTAGTACCAAGTAGGTACTGACACCTGTTTTAGCTGATAATAAAAGGCTTGGGCTGACAAAATGGAGGTGTTATGGATGGGCAAGGAAGAAGCCACTAGGCAAAGCCACATGGAACAAATCAGAGTTGGCCCATAAAGAAAAAATAATTGTAACTGCAGCAAATATAAGAGCTGACTGGTCATTACCCAGGCATTAATTACCACAATTCTTGTTTTGGGGAAGAGGTTAGGGGAAGAACACGAGGCTATGTCTTACTCAACTCTATAGTCAGCACCAGTTTAGGCATAGTAAAATCACCACTCCTTACCAGGCATGGTGGCACACGCCTGTAATCCCAGCACTAGGTGTTCTGAGGCAGGAAGATCACTGTGAGTCTGAGGCCATCTTGGGCTACACAGTGAGACCCTGTCTCAAAAAAAACTCCCCCGCCCCCCAAAAAACAACACTCCATCAATGAAGGTTAAGGGCGAAAGAAAAGACCGTCTTAATTTTTCACAAATAATGTATTTTAAAGATTTCAGTGAGGCTGACTTGAAAGTCAGTTTCTTTTGAGCCAGGTATGGTGACACACACCTGTAATCCTGCCACTATAGGAGGCTGAGGCAGAAGGAGTTCAAGTTTGATCTCGCTCTGGGAATTTAGTCAGATCCTGTCTCAAAAAAAATGGGCTATAGATGTAGCTCAGTGAGAAGGTCTGGGTTCAACCCTCCAATACCACAAAAGAAAAAAAAAGTCAAGTTTTTCTTAAGCCCCTTCATGACTAGGGAGAAACTGTTAAAAGATAAAGATAACAAAGTATGACAGTTCTGGCATCATGGCAAGAAGCACACTTTGCCCACTTACCGAAGCAACTTTCACTGGAACTGAGTATCCAGCATACCAGGAAAGCACCTTACGTTCTACCAACTTGAAAATGTCTTATATTTGAGATTTCTAATCACAATCCAAACAATATCCAGCTAGTCAGCTTAAAATTATGGCCATTTTTTTCCTACCTTTGTAAAATGAAGGTTGCCAGTGAACTGCATTCACCCAGTTTTCATGACCAGCCAACACAGTCTCCAGAGTAACTCCAAAGGTTGCTTTACTGCCTACAACAAAAGCAGTCAAGGTATTCTTCCCTCAAAGCCTTCTCAAGGCAACATTTGTACAACCACATTAGTGGTGCCATTATGTAAAATAAAAAAATCAGAACAAAGGGTAATTACTGAGATTCAACAAAAAGAACATGCATTCTAAATTTCACAATCTCACCCACTGTTTAAAATTATAGGAGAAAAAATTCTAAAGATAAGTTTCTCTCTGTAGTTTTCTCTACTTAGTCATAAATATTAAAGAATTTTTTTAAGTTTCTGAAAAGTTGTTATACTTCACAAACATATGTAATATATACACAGCTTTGACTCCCCAGTACCATAGTAAGTAAATAAATTTAAATAAAATTTTAAATAATGGAGACTAAATCAGTATTTTGACTTTTAAAATAAAATAATCAAAAATATCATGAAAAGTTTCATATTTGGGCACAGGTACTTACAATTCACTGGTTACATCATTTCTTGTTCTCCTCATAAAACTTTATTAACAAATTCTCAATTCTAATGGGCTTTAAAACCAAGAAGAATAATA
Organism: Chinchilla lanigera; assembly: GCF_000276665.1. Classification (NCBI taxonomy): domain Eukaryota; kingdom Metazoa; phylum Chordata; class Mammalia; order Rodentia; family Chinchillidae; genus Chinchilla; species Chinchilla lanigera. The sequence goes on along the minus strand of NW_004955402.1, from coordinate 22,714,923 downwards.
AATAACTACAAACCTACGTGAACAATGCTTACTGAGTACTGACTTTATAACTCAGATACACATCCAAAACACATCCAAAAATACATCCTCTAAGTACAACATTCCAACAAGATCTACCAACCAGGGATTCTGTTCTAATGGCAGAACAGGAAAACCTAAATTGCATATGGTATTCAAATACAAAGATTCAGATTGTCTCTTATGAATATACCTGCAAAAGTAGGGACAATTCACATTGGTTCATTAGGACTTCCTATCTTGAAACAGAAAATTCAGTAACATTTTATAAATTCATTTGATACTTTCATAAATCAAAGAACAGAATCTTATTTTCCTAAAAAACTAAATTTGACACAGGCACGTGGTGAAATGAATAATCACAAGAAGACCTACGCATTTTAACATCAAATATTTTCACTGTTACCTTCATTTTCTATGGTAAAAGTATTTTCCTTCAGTCTTATTTTATCATCTTGTATTTCTGAAGATGTCGATTTTATATAGAGCCTCCATATTCTTATCAGGCAATCTTGTGAACAGCTTGCTAGGAAAATATCTCTACCTAATTAAAAAAAAATATTCTATTATTTTTAAAACATTATATTCTTAACTGCTTGTAGAAGACTTTCTCCTTACAATAGGTACATTTCTAGATTTCCTGAAAAAATACTTTGTTTCCTTACCCTTCAGTCATTTGACCTACATTCATTTTTAATAACAATGATAATTATATGTGCAATACTAACATACTTTCATAAAAAGCCATACTTTGCACCAGCTCAGCGGCACAGCACCTGCCTGGCAAGCACAAGGAACTGAGTTCAATTCCCAGTACCCCCACCATCCCCCAAAAAGGCCATACTTTCACAGATAGTACTAAGTTCTACAAAGAACTTTTCAAAAATGTCTGCATGCACACAAGACAGCTGGTGTCATTTTGTGAATATCCATTTGTTTTCTTCTCAATTAATATTTCTTATTTTCTAGTTGGAACAATAAAAAGGTAATACACAAGGAAAACTTAAAATATAAGAGGCTGCTTTCTAAGAAGTTACTTATACTTGTCCCCACCGTCTGTATGTTAGCAAAATTTCATACTAACCAAAGGCTGCCCACTCTACACCTCTTATCCAATCTTCATGTCCACAGAGAAAAAGCACTTTCTGAAACTAGTAAGATAAAAAATTCATGGGGATTAAAGTAAGAATTTAACATTTTTCATGCATATCAATGACTTCACTTGATCTCAGTTTTGTATCATTTTTACTGAAAACATTACCTAATCAGATATAGACTAAAACACTCATTTGGTGATAAAATTCATCATGTAATATCTAAATCATTAATTGAGCAACACTGAATAAATACAATAGTCTGTAGTATTCAAGTGATTTAAATGTTTACAAGATTAAAGCTCAGCAAGCAGTTGGGGCTGCAGTTCAGGGGTAGAATGTTTACCTAGCATGTGTAAGGCCCTGGGTCCAATCTCCACCACCACCAAAAAGAAGACTAAAGCTCAGAATAAACTACCAGGATGCTTCACTGTAGGTATATTAAACCTCACTTAAAGCATTTAAGGAAAATACACACAAACACACACACAGGAGCATACTTATTTCCTTCCTGCACCTAGTGACTTATTTCTCCCTAACCTGGTAGTCAAGGCATCAGTTTCTGGATGTACACAGAGTACAAGACCATCTAACATAGGACTGTCAGAAAAGATTTCCCTATTGGATTATCTGGGTTGGAATTACAACATTCCCTAAATTCTGTAATTAAAAAGTCCGTATTAAGATGTATCACTAAGCCAAACATCATTCTAGTCTTAAGATAAATATCATTAATTACCTGATCATTCTGTTGCACAAATAAGTGAATTTTGCAATCATCATCACCACAGGCTAATATCGGTACTGCAAGGGGGAAAATAAGCATTACTGTGAGTACTCCATCAAAAGTATGATCCCCCATGTAGATTCTAAGCCTAAATGATGAACTCAGACTTGTTTCTTGCATCACTGAACAATGAATTAGAAGTGCTCAATAAATGTCTCCAAGAGCCAGGTGTGATGGCACTTGCCTGCTACTCAGGAGGCTGAAGCAGCAAGATTACAAGTTTGAGGCCAGCCTAGATAACTCAGCCAGACTCTGTCTCAAAATAAGAGTAATGAAAAGGGCTGTGGATATACCTCAGTTTTGGAGGATTTGCCCGGTATGCACGGGGCCCTAGGCTTAACCCCCAGAACCACAAAACACAAAACACAGAAAGTCTCCACAATAAAATAGACACTCTAAAACATTCTATTCAATTGTTATTTGGTAAATATCAACTATTATTTCACTGAGATAATTAGTAACTCCATTCTATTTCACTTATGACAGAACAAACAGTGAAAAAGAAGCTCAAGAGCAAGCAGGGCAAAAGATTTTTATCACATCAGCCAAAAGATGAGTATGAAACTTTGTCAGCCCAACTGAATAAACCTGAGTTACTACGAGCCTAGCATCACAGCTACTACACAATGGTTTATGAACGTTTATGACTTGAAGGACTTTACATTTTGAGAACAAACTCAACACTAAAAGTAAAAGCATGTAAATAAATATGTAGCTAAAAAGCAATGAAAGGTGTGACTATAATTAGCTTTCCTTAATAAGATTTAAAAAAAACCACATTATCAAAGGACAGCTCTAATGACTCTGGAGCAAGAAAACATAGAAATTCTTTTCTAAGAAAATGTCCTGCTACTACTAAATGTGTTTTTCAAAGCTAGAGTAGCTAGTCACTTATTCTCAACGTCAGTGGGAAGAAATGAGATTCTATGTTATTAAACCATTGGGTTTGCAGCTTCTCTTGAGGAACCTTCACACAAAACAGAAGCTAAATGTGAAGCAGTTCCTACTGCAAAAGGCAGGAGAGGTTGGTGCTTCCAGGCCCTGCCTCTCACCACCAATCTGTCCTCAGGTAACAAAAGAGGTGAAGAGAATTACTTCACATTAGCTATCATCTTCATGGAAGATAAAGAAAAGAAAAAGCCAGATGTGATGGGTCACATCTGTAATCTCAGGACTCTGGAGGCTGAGGCAGGATGATCTCTTCAGAGTTTCAAGTCAACCTTGGCTACACACTGAGTTCAATGCCAACCTGAACTGCATAGGGAGATCCTGTCTCAAAATTAAAAAAAAAAAAAAAAAAAAAAAAAAAGACAAGGGCAGATGGGTTGCAGAGCAAAAGAAAACTTTTTCTGTCTGGAGATTTGCAGTCATCTCATCATGCAGGATATGAAGCAGTTGTCACCTTCATAGAAATATTCACAAGGACCATCTTCAGTAATTTTCAACTTATTCAAGACTTTTACTTTCTAAAGAATCAGATACAACCCCTAAATTATATCTATACACATTCATAATCTATTTCACAAACAGTATCAATCTTGAGTATATATTAAGTCAATTACATTTTGAACAGCCACCAAAATTGTTAGTAGTCTTTCCTTAACCTCATGTTCTACATAGTTAGACCATCTGAATATTTTACCAAAATGTTATCCACATCTGAATTTTTTTCATGAATACATCTATATCCAGAGTTAGGGGCTATCTCAGTAGTAGAGTGTTTGCATAGCACATGTGAGACCATTTGTTCCATTTCTGGCGCCACAAAAAAAAAATTAAAATAAGATCTAGATACAAAACTAAGACATCATATGTTCCTTTTAGGTTCTGGTAATATGGAGATATGCACATACTTTATATTATTCTTTTAGAAGGATACTCACCATCAGTACCAGGCAAAAAGAATAAGGACAGAGCCAGAGCAAATCCATTTCCAAAGGTCAAGGTCTGAAGGCATGTTACTAAGAAACAATAAAAAATGCCATGAATATCTCTGAGCTTACATACCTAGAAAAGTTAGGTAGAATTCTCACAGCTCTGGGTGTCAACAAGGAGATGACAAAGTTCAATCCTGAGGCCCCACTGACCATGTGAAATTAAATGGCCAAATTTCAACAATGTTATAGGGAACAAAATGATTCATATGAAAAGGCTTAAAATAAATTTACACTGTCTAACAGTTTGCTGTACAGGAATTTTGAGAAAGTATTTAAAAAACCTGAACATTTAAAAGTTATTTGAAAATCAGGTGTGGTGGCACACTCCTATAATCCCCAAACTCAGGAGGCTGAGACAGGAGTATCACCACAAGTTTAAGACCAGCCTGGGCTACACAATAAGCTCAAGGCCAGCCTGAACTACACAGTGAGACCCGTCTCAAAAAACAAAAACCAAAAAAACAAACAAACTTACTTAGAAATTTGGAAAATTCACATGGATGTTATTCTAGTTGTCATTTAATAATTACTATTTCATTTATCTGGATTATAATGCAGCCAAACTTACCTTCTGAACCCTTTTTAGACCAGAATCGGACAGTAGAATCTGAAGATGCAGATACTATCAGTGTGTGCAACGCAGCATCTGACGCTGTTCTCTGGTAAACAGCATGCACCGCATAAACAGGTCCTTCATGGCCTTGGAGATGAATGGCTTTTAAAAGCTGAATCAGAATAACAAAAGCACCATGACACAAAAAAATTGATCATTTTACCTTTATTTAGCTGGAGTCACAGGATGAAAGGTATAGCAAAATCATGCCTCAAAAATAAAAAGAATGCCCTGGTGGCACACGCCTGTAATCTCAGCACTTGGGAGGCTGAGGCAGGAGGATCACTGTGAATGTGAGACCAGCCTGGGCTACAAAGTGAGCTCAAGGCCAGCCTGAACTGCATAGTGAGACACTGTCTCAAAAAGACAATAAATAAATAAATAAAATAAAATAAAGTAAAATAAAAAGGGTTGGGGATATAGTTCAGTGGGAAGGCATAAAGTCAAACCTGCAAATAAATACATAAATACATAAATAAATAAATAAAAAGCTTGACCCCCGCCAAATAATACCTGGCCCAAGAATAGGTTCTCTAAGTTGAAGAGAATGGGAACTTTCAAGAAGCCTGTCTGACTTAACAGAACAAAATGTACATTCATTGACACAGCAAAGAATCTAAAGAAAATAGCACTAGCCAGGCATGGTGGTGCATGCCTATAATCCCAACACTTGGGTGGCTGAGGCAGGAGGACTGTTGCAAGTTCGAGACCAAGGCCACTCTGAACTGTATAGTGAGACCCTGTCCCAAAAAGACAAAAAAAGGGAAAAAAACAGCACTAGTGAATAGAAGACAAAAGAATTATCTTCACCACATACTGTTTGTAGTAGTCAAAAATCACAATTAACCTAAAATTATTAATAAGGAACTGATTAAGTAAATTATAGCAGATATACATTGAGGTCAATAAAAAGGATAATGTAAATAAACACATGCCTACTGTTACTGAAAGATGTCCACGACACTGACATTTTTTAACATAGGCCAAATTTGTGGAATGCTCTTCCTTTTGGTGCAGTCAGATGTTTCCTCATGAACAGATTCAACATATACATTCTGACAGCATTACTACATAAATGTACACCATCAAGATACAGAAGTCGGGCCAGGAATGTAGCTCAGCGGCATAATGCCTGCCTGACAATTACAAGGTCCTGAGCTCGATTCCCAGTACCAAAAAAACAAAAAAGATACAGAAGTCAGTTTGTTCAAGTTTTAGTTAAGTTAATCTTGTTTCTTACAAGATAGTATCTATAGGCGTTTTTTTCCCCCACTGTGTAGTTAATGTTTTGCTTGGTGATAATGTCTGAGTACACTTTGGGATTGAATAAATAGTTTATTCCCTATCAAACTTTTATCAAGTACTTTTAGCATCCAATTGTGATACTTGCCTAAATCAAGTATGGCTCCAAAACAGAAAAACAGAAAAGAGAAATTCCATTTGCTTATCAAATCTATCTGCTCACCAGGTAATTAATATTCCCTCTGACAACTTTCCACTACTCCTTTGCAGCCTTTTGTTTTGTTTTGCTTTTTGTAGTGCTGATGGTAGAACCTAGGGCTTCTCACTAGCCAGATGCTCTACCACTGAGCTACACCTCCAATCCAGGTCTATTTTTTACGAATTTCTTTCAAATGTGTGAGATTCCATTATTACTTTAAGAGACCTCTCCTGCATATTGTCATCTGCTGAAACACAAGTGTTCCCTAAATGCCTCCTCAGTTGTTTTCCCAATTACTTAAGCAGAACTCTGCAACTCAAGAAAGTTGCTAATCTTTATGCATAAGGGTCTATGCACAAACTTCCTGTAATCACTAAACTCTGACTTATTAAAAAAAAGTATTTTTAAAAGACTCACAAATAGTAAAATCTCTTTGTACATAATTACTCATAGAACTAGAGATCTAGAATGATGTTCAACAGAAAGTTAACTCTTCTCAGATTTTATAGTTTTTTCCTTCTTTACAGTTTTCTGTTTTTATACACTGTCTTTACATGACTCTGTATCATGATCCCCAAGCAAATCCATTGAAAATACTCATTTCATTTTTTTGAGCAGTTACAGTTCAACTACCAGACAACTTTTAAAAACAAACAGAAGAAACTTCTCGTTTACCAGCTTTTTAAAAAAACAATACTTACTGTTCAAAGACCCAAACCTGTCATTATAGCAGCTTAGCATTATTTCCTTTTATCATCAGTCAAGGTGCACTGAGCACCTGTGTGCATGGAAATACACACGGGAAAGAACATTTAAGCCTTTAAGGAAGTTACAATTCCCCTTCCTCTCACTGTCCTAATTCCTTTCATCCCTCTTTTACACCTTTCATCTCCCTTCTCACCATCCCTGTCTGGCCTCACATTCTCTCTGCTGTGTCCCATCATATATTTGCTTGCCTGCAATCCTCTCTCTAATGTCAGGCAAAGCTTGGGGAAGCATTGAGGACAGACTCTTGCAAATCTCAAAGTCTCAAAAATAAATGATATTAAAATACCCCTCTCTGGACTTTTCTGCTAAGGTTAATCCTAGCAGAAGCCAAGTTTACTGCATTCTCCCACTTTGGTGTTCTTATTCAAGTGCAAGAAACTCCAGAATCCCACCTTCACACCTGCCCTGTGTTTCTGAGGGTAAGCCTGGGCATCCAGCCAGGAATGCACAGGACTTCTACAAATGAGGTCACATCTTCCTTCCTACTTGCCTATTTTTCTCAGTAAAAGCACCTTTCTCCAAGGGCCCTCAGACAGAATCCCACTGGTTTTGATTACTCATTCCCCTGCCCACCAGATAAGATTCCCACTCCTTTGACATCTACCCTCTTATGCCAAACTCACTTTTCCTTTGAAAACATACCTGATTTTGTTGCCTTCATATTTTTCTCTCTTTAATTTGCCACACTACCGTCAATTAATCTTCTGACAGGCATACTCCTATGCTTTAGAAATCATCACTGACTTCCAAATACTGACCAATAAAGAACAGATGCTTAAAGCTAGTATTCAAACTCCAACATGACTTTCTCCTACACCACCTGTCCAGCATTATTACCCACAATGTATTAGCTCATATTTCCAAAATTGTCTTCCTCAGAGTTCCAAGGGATGCCAAGAGATTTAATGGGGGGAGGGGAGTTTCATACATGTAATAATTTTGGGAATTGCCATTTCTGTGTTACCTGGAATCCTGCTCTTTTAATTGCTCCCAAGATAATCATCCTACATTTTAAAATCCAACTCAAAAACCACCTTTTTATTCAAGTACATTATGCCTTCAAAACTATGTACTGTACCTGTTTCATGAACAGGTCTTTGCCTTAACTATTTCTTCTATGTGGCAGGTGTTCAAATGTCTAAGACACTAATCTTTTCATGTTTTTGATTACCAGTGGGAAAAAAACCTAACTGTCCAAGGGTAGAGAACCATCCATACCATGTACTGTATCATTCAGAATTATGCAGCTCTGCATTCACCTGGCAGCAGCTGCCCTATTAACAGCTGCCCTATCAACACAGCAGTATTGATATTTACTACCACTGAAAACTGAACAGTTCATGTAAGAACAGCCTGAAAATTACTACAAGATGACAGGAAATTTGCAGAGATGATGGACAGCATAGGCAGATGGGAACAATTATCAGAGGGAAAATTACAGGGGTATGAAGTACAGAAGATACAGTATCTGGGTTCCAGATAAGCAAAAAGGAGGGGACATCATGTAGGAAAAAAATGAAAGGAAAAATGAAAAGATGTATCATTTCTTATAATTCAAATATCTACTTACCTGATTATTCTCTATTTCCCAGTGAATAACTTGATTATCAGATCCTCCAGAAACTAATTCAGTAGAAGGAGCTGAAAAAATTATAACTCAGTAAATATTTTAATTCATTTGATTCCTCCATCTATTTCTAAAAATTTCAAAGCAACAGAAAACATGTAAGAACACCTTATATCTTATACACTCTATACATGTATGCACACACATTTTCTACACATTTGAAAATAAGTTGCTCAACAGTGAATGAAAAAACAAGATATATATATGAGGTGTGACCAAAAACATGTTTAGATTTTAAAAAATTATTATAGTAAAGGGTATATTGTCTTTAATCCCTTTCTAAATGCTACCCTTCATTTTGGAACACACTTATCCCATCATTCTTGCCACTTTCTGAAGCAGTTTACAGTTACATTTATAGCAATTTCTGTCAAATAAGCATGTTACGGTGTGCCCTCATCCATGTTATTCAGCAGATCTGGCAGTGTTTGACCTCTGGCTCTTCCCTGAAGTCGTATGACTAAGACAGAGGAAATATCAAGGAAGCTACGTCAGCACAACTAAAGTCAGTCACAAAAGAGGACTTCCAGAACTGCATGCAAAAGTGGCAAGAAAGACAGAATATGTGTACTTGAGTTGGGGGAGGTCTTAGGAGGTATTAACGTCAATATGTCTTTTACTATAATTTTTTAAATGTACACATTCATTGTATTTTCTAACCAACCTTAAACACAATGAAGTGTTATTATTCAGCCATAAAGAATGAAATCGTATTATTTCCAAGAAAAGGAATGGAACTAGAGAGTAGCACAGCAAGTGAAGTAAGCCAGACACAGAAATGCAGGTATCATATATTTTCTCTCACATGTGGAAGCTAAAAAAACAAACAAACAAACAAACAAAAAAAAAAAAATAAGAGAAACTATAGTACGTAGGACAGGGAAGGGGTCTGGGGGTAGTGTGGAGAGGGGAGAAGCTAGAAGGGTGGGTACACATGATTAATACACAATACATGCATGTATGGGAATATTACAGTGAACCCCATTAATTTAGGTATGTTAATAATTTTAATAAAAGTCGCTAACGTTGTGACTGCTGATCCTCACAGACTTTTTCATGTATCTCCTAAACATTTCCCTATATTATCTCAATGATCACATTCAAGAATTTTAATACTGATATAGTACCAGTATGTAATATGTAGTCCATATTAAAATAACCCACATTATTCCAGTAATACCATTTGTAGTTTTGTTTTGAATTCAGAATCTAAGAATCACATATTTGCACGTCTGGTAACCACATCTTTGAAATCTCCTTTAACTTAGGATAATTTCTCAGTTTCATTCTTTTTTGTGACAACAGTACAGGCCAGTTGTTTTGCATGGTGTTCTTTAATGTAAATTTCTCGCAGGGCATAGTGGTGCACGCCTGTAATCCCAGCACTGGGGAGGCTGAGGCAGGAGGACTGTTGTGAGTTCAGGACAAGCCTGGGCTACAAAGTAAGCTCAAGGCCAGCCTGAATTGCATAGTGAGACCCTGTCTCAAAAAGACAAAAACAAAACAAAACAAAACAAAAAAGTAATTTCTCTGTCACCTTGTTAGATTCACACTAAATACTTTTTGAATGAACAACATTATATGAGAAAGTATAGTGAACTGCTCTAATTAAGCTTGAATTACTCTTGAGATTAGCGATACACTTCAAAATAGCTCTTTTAAATATTTACAATTTCACGGAAATTAGAAAAGAAACAAGTACCAAAAAGAAGAAAATAATATAACTTTGGTTTGGATTGCCCATTTTCTTTTTCCAGTATATGTGCTAGATATTTAGGGGAGACAGCTGGGAGTCAGTCTAAAGAGTATAATTAAAAATGTCAACTATAAAAACAAGTCTTAGACTTGAACTCTGAAGTCCCAGCTTCATATTCTAACTCGGCTACCAACCACTTGTGACCTTAGGCGTCAGTTTCCTATATATCACAGAAATTAAGCCATATATTTTCATGACTTTGAGAGTAAGTATAATAAGGTACATAAGAATATATGAAGAAACCAGACATCTTAAGAATATAAAATGGTGGTATTAAAATTTTATGTCCCTGATGCAGTGGTCAGAAAGGATACCTAAATTACTGTATCTAGTGTTGAGACCTTTTCTTAGAGGAAATCAATCATCATAGTTACAGACTGCAATGATGCACACGTAATTCATTTTATGTAACTCACTTTTAAAGGGAAGATGAAATACACAAGCCCAAATTAATATTTTATAACAAATTCCTATACTAAAAGTCAAGTAGTTTTTGATGTCATGTGGTAGCAATTAATGTAATTACAATTGTGTTTTAACAACTGAATTAACAGCTACCCCTGTACTATTTAATTTTTTTTATTTTAATGTGATACATGACTAATCTTGCTTTACCAACTGAAACAGTTTATTAAACTTTTTTTATGTGACAATAAAATCATAACAAAGTCTCACTAACTCAAGAAATTCCCTACCAAGAACAGAATGTTTTCAATAAATGTTTCTAGAATGAAAAGTAAGTCAGAATGGGTATATTTAAGATACTTAAGGAAATTCCATTAAATTTTTGAAAGAATCGTTCAAAAACCACCAATATGTTAAGTAAGAATCCTAGAGTAAAAGAATCTTAGAAATGGGAGAGAAATAATCCATAGTAATATAGCAATTCAAAATTTTTGGTCTCAGGACTCCACACTTTTAAATTTTCTAAGGATCCCTCTGCACAGCAAATGGAAATCACCAATGGAGTAGAGACAATCTGCAAAATGGGTGAAAAATTTTGCAAGCTACTTGTCAAAGGACTAAGAAGCCAGACTTGGTGGTACATGCCTATAATCCCAGCACATGGGAGATTGAGGTAGGAGAATTGCTGCAAGTTTGAGGCCAGCCTGGACTACATACCAAAGCCCTGTCTCCAAAAAAGAAAAGAGACTAAATTTAACATATATGAAGAACTCAGAAAAATTAGACATCTCAAATTGAAACAATCAAAAAGTGGCATCTGAAATGAATAGAGACTTCTCAGATAACAAAGTAAAAACAGCCAAAAATACATTTTAAAAATGTTCATCATCTCTGGCCATTCCAGAAATGCAAATTAAAACAACACTGAGATTCCATCTTACTCCAGAAAGAACGGCAATCATTGAAAAATCAACCAATATCAAATGCTGGAGAGGCTGGTGGGGGGCCCTCCTCATTTTTCTTAGGAGTCTAAACTGATACAACTACTATAGAAAATCAGTATGGAGATGCCTCAAAAATCTAAAACTAGGACCAAAGATGTAGCTCAGTCGCATAGTGCCTGCCTGGCAAGTGCACGGCCCTAAGTTCAATTTCTGGTACCTTAAAAAAAAAACCTGAAATGAGAAATTCCATTTGACCTAAATCTTCCCCTTCTACTTATCTTCCCGAAAGTTAAAGACATCATATCACAATGATGTCTGCATACCCGTGTTTACAGCAGCATAATTCATAGTAGCATAATCTTGGAAGCAGCCTGTGTACCCATTCACAGATGAATGGATATGGAAAATGTGGTATTTATACACAGTGGAGTACTACTCTGCCATAAAGAAGGACAGACTAAAATCATTCGTAGGAAAATGGATGGACCTTGAAAAACCATAATGTTGGGGCTGGGGATTTAGCTCAGCGGCAAAAGCGCCTGCCTGGCAAGTGCAAGGTCGTGAGTTCGGTTCCCGGTACCAGAGAAAAACCAAAACCAAAAAAAAAAAAAAAGAAAAACCATAATGTTAAGTGAAATAAATTAGACACACAGACTTGAATATTTTATTTTCTCTTATGAGAAGCCCAATATATAAATAAGACAGGCAATAGGTTAAAAAAGAGAAAAAATGTTATTGTTTTCCAGCATGGACAATATATCTAATGTATCTTGATTTTACATAATTGTCTCATGGTTTTTGTTTTTTTGGCCTGCTACTCCGGCTACTAATCTGTACTTATGATAATTAACTTTATAAGGATTTATAAAATAAATAAATGAATGTGATGCTGGAAAAAAACTTTTTTTAGAAAGAAGGTAGAGGGGAAGGTGAGGAAAAAAAGGGGTGTGTTCTTTACATGTACCAATTTCTCACAATGACTGTAATCACTATGTACTGTAAATGTGCTAATAAAAATTTTCAATGCAAAAAAAATTTTTTTTTAAATTAATTTTTAAAAGTTCTAAGATTCCCCAAAAGCTTTTGATTATATGGGCCATATTACTAATGTAACTATATTAGAAATTAAAACTGAGAAATCTGAAGACTACTTATTTAATAGCTAGCTTTAAAATTACGAGGGGGCAGGCACGGTGGTACATGCGTATAGTCCCAGTACTTGGGAGGCTAAGGCAGGAGGACTGCTGTGAGTTCAAGGCCAGCCTGGGCTACATAGTGAGTTCAAAGTCAGGCTGAAGTACATAGAGAGACTCTGTCTTAAAAAAAGAAATTATGAGGAAGCCCACAATATGGGCTTGAGGATGAAGGGAACCCAATGTATTTCAAAACAAAAAGTTTGTGAGAAAAGATACTGTTTTACACTTCTGCAAATCTCAATGTTTGATTGTATTAGCTGCAGGTGGATTTTTATATCTGCTTCCATATTTAATCTGTTTCATTATCACATATCATATCCCTGCTAGAAAACTCCACTATATATTTGTGACAAAATATGAACAAAACTATGACTATTTTTTAGTCTTATTATGAAAATAATTTGACCTCATAAGTCTTGTGAACATCTGATCTAGTCCTATACGGACCTTACTTTTCACAGGGTACTAACAGGTGCAAATTGGGGTCTGTCACAGAAACAGATGTGGAAAGTGAGTCTTCTGAAAGCCAGTCTAAGCCTAGGCCCTACTTACACATTTTCCAGCAAAGGCTGTGGGCTTTTGAAGGTGGGGTGTGGGAAAGTACTGCCACAGTCCAAGTGTCTCTTTCATCCTAAACCCTGCTGTGTTATCCATGCTTCAACTGCTACAAACTAAAAAGACAGGTCAGACATTTCATTGAGCATACCATCATTTTTCTTTTATTTTCGAATTCTGTAACATTACATAAGATAATGATGAGTTAAGAGACAGGTTGAAAGAAAAATGACTAACCAGACTTTCTCCGAAAACAACTGAAATCAGCTTTAATAATCAAGTTAATAATACTTACAGCCATCTTGTCTACAAATCCACTGTACACAATTGACTCGAGAAGTGTGGCCATTCAGGTTGGTAACAACTACCCTTTTCTTAAAAGAAAACAGCAATCAGTAAATTTATCCTACAGAGGAATTAACAAACTAATAAAATCAGACTTCTGTGTTTTGACAGTAATAAGATCAGAGTTACAACAACATAGTTGTCTCCCTCAACTGGTTAAACTTTTAACTGTGGCTCAACTCTTTTACTTACTTTACTCTAGATCATTTCTGCTTTTCAACACTCTCCACATTCCTAGTGTCTTGTGTTCTCATTACACTGAGCTCTCAGGTTCGCATCTCCCTAGTTCAGTTTACTCTTCCATGATGTCACATACTTCTTCTCACCTTGACACTCTTAAGCTACACAAGCATTGTTTTCCTTGTGTTCCACAGGCTTTTGGGACTACTTTTACCACGCCTGCATGAATTTGGGAGTTTCATTAACAAAAACTCCTTTGACCATGGAATTCATAATTAGCATATACAAATGCATGGTTCACTTTCCATGCCATGGCTGATCAGGTGGCAAGTTCTTCAGCCTTAGTGAAACAAGGTCTCGAAGCCACAACTACTAAGGCCTTCTTACATATCCCTGATAGAGATCCCTGCAAGGCAAATCAGGGTTCCCCCTCAACCTCAGCCCACTGCTTTTACCAAATCATGCCACACTTTAGCATCCTTCCTTCACTCACTACTGAAGATTTTAATTCTAAAACTAGTACAATTTGCCAGGCATGGTGGCACACGCCTGTAATCCCAGCACTTCAGGAGGCTGAAGCAGGAGGATCACGAATTTGAGGCCATCCTGGGCCACAAAGTGAGCCTAGGTCAGCCTGAACTACATAAGAAGACCCTGTCTCAAAAAGCAAAACAAGGGGCTGGGGCTATAGCTCAGGGGCACAGTGCCTGCCTAGCAAGCATGAGATCATGAGTTTGATTACTGGTAAAAAAACAAAAACAAAAACAAAAACAAAAACTACTGCTTCTTTACAGCTCCTCTTTTGTCAATTGTACCAGCTTTATGTCTGCTTATATAACAGCTTTAACTCTCACAGCGAGGAAAAAGGCATGCAGAAACAAATATATATAACTAATATATTTCGTGCATGAGTTGAGGTTGGGAAACAATTTACTATATTCCTTTCTTTCTCCCACTAGATCAAATTCCTTACTAGGAAGGGGTAAATACACATTATCTTGTGCCATCATCATCTAGTACATAGAATGCTAGTACATTAAGGGTTCGCAAAGCATGCTAACTAAATAAGCATAATTTGCAAAACTTCATTTTAGCATTTAACCTGCTCTTATTCCTCTGCCTAGTTAAACATCCAACCAATAAATATTTAACAAAAAAGTACTTTTTAATATGTTTAAATCCCTTAACATGGCCATTAAATCACCATAAAAATGTGATGGACGGTATGGAAATAAATCTATTGAAATGATGCACAAAGATGCGTTTCCATGACTGAATCAATACTGGGTTGATAGTAACTACAAAGTACTTCCTTGGTTTTATGTGCTTTCTCTTGCTACTTAAGAATCATGCCAATTAACAAGAAACAAAAACCAGAAATGATAAACTAACTCAAGGTACAGGAAAGTGAATAAAAAAATTTTATATAGAAATGTAACTCTGCAAAGGATAACAGAATTTTACAAATTAATAAAACAGTAAAATAAGACACATAGACATCTCCTGTCCTGCTTTTTAATTTTCTACATTTCATTTTTTTAAAAGGAGAAATTTCACTTGGTTCATGTCTGCATTTCATCTTTTGTACTTTTATGTTGAGATGCAAGAATAACTTTATCATCTTAATCAACCAGGAAAATGGTATGACAGCAAAACATGGGTAGCATGCAAAACTACTCACTTGGAAGTCTGATACGGAGAGGCAAGTTTTTTAAAACCTCACAAACTCAGGGAATGGTTAACTTCTGCCTAACAATCAGTGCTTAGGATCCCTATTCCCTATGAATCTTTGCCCAAGTGGTGCATTCTCCTAGCTAAAATATCGATAATATCTCTTTGAAATTCAGTATCACACAAGTTAATTAACCAACACTGAGCGAAATACAGAGCTGAGATTGCACCTGTGGGACGATGGTTTTAATTCATACCTAAATTTCAATTATTTTAAAACTCAAATTGATTCTTAAATAGTACTACAGCTCGTGGGACGGCTTCTGATAAGGATCTCCTCTCCGGTGTCAGCGCGGGGCTCACACAGCACGGGCAGGACACGGGCGACGGAGAGCCTGGACGGACACCAGCGCCCACGGGGGACTCCCTGCAAGGCCTCCTTCCCGGGCAGACTACACTACCACGCGGTGTCCTGGCTCTGGAGGGCAATTTATCGTCCAGCCCCAGGGGTGCCTAACAGGTTCGGCCACGGAAACACAGGGCATAGGACATCCAGCTGTCCTTTTACCTGAGGGTCATAGAGAACCACCGAGCAGGACGTGCCAAAGGCCAGAAGTCCTCCGGGCCCAGGGCTCCAGCTCACGGCTCCCCGTACCCGGTTCGGGCAGCAAAACACGTGAGCAGCCTCTAGCACAGGCACCACCATGACGCCAGCTGGTCAGCACCCCAGATCGCCGCGCGCACTTCCGCCCGGAGAGCGGAACTACTCCCACCGCAGTCTCGCGGGCGGCGGCAGCCGG
>NW_004955402.1:22662669-22698686 GCF_000276665.1 Chinchilla lanigera | reverse complement strand
ATGCTCAAGAGTGCTGGCACAGGACTGAGCCAAGGCGAGAGCACAGCAACAGCAAGCAGACAGAAATCCCCCGGGTCCTAGCAGCAACCAAAAGCACTTTGTAGTGCCGGACAATGGGCTTCCTGTTCAGGGACTGGGCTCAGGATCACGTTCCAGAAGGGAGGGCCCCGCCCCTCGGGCCCGCCCCCGCCCCCGCCCGGCCTTGTGCTTCTCCACAATCCCAGCCGACGCGAGGCGAGCGCGAGGCGAGCGCGAGGCCGCCTTTCCAGCTTGCATGTCTCCGGCGCGCGCGTTGCAGCTCCCGTCTCTTAGGTCGCGGCCCCGCGCTCGAGGCACGTCTCACTGGATACCTTGGACCCCTCCAGAGAGACCAGTGTTGTAGTGCCAGGGCGGCCCTGCAAGGCCCATCAGCTGACCGAACAGCTCTGGGAGACCCCGACGAGCAGGTCTCGGGCCTCAGAGAAGCGCAGGGACGCAGAAAGGTTCGGAAAAAAGGACCCCTGACTACTCCCAGTTCACTCAGACCTTGCCGACACCTCCGGCTCGGCGCCACAGCTCCTCCGCCCCCCGCGCGCCTGAGGCGTCTAGGAAGGCGCGGAAAAGCGGATCTGTCTGGAGTCGGGGTTCCAGAGCCGCACTGCGCGTGCGCCGCGGTGCCTGCTGCGGGGGGCGGCGGTCCCCGGCTTTGCGTGGCACGCGCCGCTGCGACTCCCGATTGTCCTGCTCCGGAGGCGAGGGTGCTGGGCGTGGCTCCCCGAGGCTGCTCGGCGGGACCGAAAAGACCGCCGCTGTGCGCGCGGTGTGAAGGCTTTTCGGAGAGACCACCGCAGGCCCGTCCGCACCGTCCGGAGCCCCCGCGGGGAACCGAACCTGCGCGTGGGGCCGAGCCGCGGGACGGCGAGGCCGCGAAGCGGTGAGTTCCGCAGGTCGGAGTGGGACTGCAGGAGGAAAGCCCCGCGGCCCGGGGGTCCGCGGCGACGGGGTCCTGGGAGCCAGGCCGGGGGTCTGCAGAGGAGGGATGGGGGGAGGGTCCGCTGCTGGCCTCCCTCCTCGGGAGAGCTGGACTTCCCTGCTCGGCATGCCCAGATGGCCTTCGGGGATCCAATAGAGGACTTCGAAGTGATGGGCTCTACTTTTCATCCTGTATTCAAAGAAGGTACTGACGCGTTTAAAAAGCCCTTAACGGAAGCAAAGCTTTGTGTCCTCTTTTCCGTTTTCTACGCTCTGCCCTCTTAGGCCTTTTCTTTCAGCTTTTTTTTGGCTAACCCACACAGACCTTCAGGGAAGAGATCCGATGACCAGTATGCGATTGCCCTGAGCATCCTCCCTGCCTAAGGCACGGGGCCACTTAGAGTTGCCCCTGTGTTTGTCCCCACCCACCCCGCGCCTTGCCTCACTCCTGGGAATGATTTTTAGTGGTTCTCTTTTGCCTGGTAAGTGAATTTTTAAAACTTCAGGCCAGGAAACTGGGCGTAGTGGCGTACTCCTGTAATATCAGCGCGTTCGAGGCCAACCTGGGCTGTGGAGAGTTTAAGGCCAATCAGGACTACAGGATGAGACTCCGTGTGAAAACAAAAGGAGCTAAAAACTTCAGTTCAGGAAGATTCCTTGGGAACCTGGTCCTAGGCTGGTTACCTCCTGGGAACGAGCACTTGAGCAATACCTGAGTTTAACATAGATTTGTTTTCCTCATTCAACTTGCACAATATGTATTACAGCCTTTTCAGGTGAGATCATGAATGTGAGAGCCTGGCTCAAGGAAGAGCAGCCTTGTAAATAGTAGGTTTTGGTTGCCCCAGGTGTTTTTGTTTTAGTCTTAGATCCGGAACCTCTGGATCTCTTGCTGGAGACAGGAGTTTGGCCGCTGTCAACCGTCTATCATTAGATGGACATTTCCTGGGTTCTGAGCTAACCTCTCCACTGATCTGACTATACTCCTCTCGTTAACTGATATCTCAAGCCCTACTTGGATTTCAAACACTATTGGGTGAATGAGTAGTAGTAATAGTTTGTGGTAAAATTCTAACGGGTTTGTAGCAACATAGGAACAATATAGTGCAGTTTTCATTAAGTGTAATCTCTTGAAAGAACTACGATGCAGTCATTCAAGAGAAAATATATTGGTTGATGAGAAAGAAAAAAAATCGGATAAAACGCAACACTTTTGAAGAATGGGATGGGGGAATGGATGCCTTAAATGGATTTTTATATAAGGAGAATATCAGTTTAAGAAAAAAATTTTAAGTATGAATTCTGGGATTATATTTTGGTGTTTAAAAGTTCTTTTATGAAATGATGATGGGGTGGTTAGGTAGGTTTGATTCGGTTTTAAATCATTGTTCTTCATACAGGAAAAAGTTGCATTATGGCTGTGGCCATATGGGTCTCTCTTGTCTCTGAATTACTGTTGATTTTACAGTTCTGATTACAGTCTTGGCATTCACTATCTCCACTTGCTTTGCTCTTTTACCAATACAAGGAGAAATCTTAGTACTCTGCGCCTTCTCAGTACCTAGCATCACTCCAAATGATGTTCTGTAAACCTTGATTATTTGATTAGACATTAATTTAATTAGACATTATTTAATGAGACATTAATTAGCATGAGGTCTCTTAATTCAAATTGCTATAGAAGTGGGTCAAGAATTTCTTTTTCATCTTTTCTAGGAAGGTGCAATGGCAAGGAATTTATCTGTAATCTTGATCCTGACCTTTGCCCTGTTGGTCACAAATCCCCTTCATGAACTAGAATCAGCTGCTGCTTTCTCTCAGACCACTGAGAAAATTAATGCGAATTGGGAATCTGGCATTAATGTTGACACAGCAGTGACCACACGGCAACATCATCTACAGCAGCTTTTCTACCGTTATGGAGAGAACAATTCCTTGTCAATTGAAGGGTTCAGAAAATTGCTTCAGAATATAGGCATAGAAAAGATTAAAAGGAGCCATACCCACCATGACCATGAGCATCACTCTGACCACGATCGTCACACTCATCATAATCGTGCTGCTTCTGGTAAAAATAATCGGAAAGCTCTTTGCCCAGACCATGACTCTAATGGTTCAGGTAAAGATCGCAGAAACAGCCAGGGGAAAGGATCTCACCGCCTGGAACATACCAGTGGCAGAAAGAATGGCAAGGAGGGTGTGAATGCTGGCGAAGTGACTTCTACCATGTATAACACTGTCTCTGAAGGAACTCACTTTCTGGAGACATTGGAGACTCCAAAACCTGGAAAACTCCCCAAAGATATAAGCAGTTCCACCCCACCCAGTATCACAGAAAGGAGCCGGGTGGGACGGCTGGTTGGTAGGAAAACCAATGAGTCTGTGAGTGAGCCCAGAAAGGGCTTCATGTATTCCAGATACATAAATGACAATACCCAGGAGGTAAGATAAATGCTGTTCAATCCTCTAATATACCTGCTTGTCTGTCTTGTCATTGCTCTTATCTCTAGTTAAGGAACATAAAATAAAATTTTTAAAAAGTTGGGGGTTACTAGGAATCAAACTCAGGACCTTGCACTTGCCAGGCAGGTGCTGTGTTGCTGTATACCTGGCCCCTTAAAAAATTTATTATAAGGGGCTTTTTGTTGTTGGTTTGTTTTTTGATGCAGGGTCTATGCAGTTCAGGCTGGCCTTGAACTCATTATGTAGCCCAGGCTGGCCTTGAACTCAGCAATCTTCCTGCCTCAGCCTCTCAAGTGCTTGGATTACAGGAATGCACCACTACACCTGGCTAATTTTTTTGCTTTCTCAGCAAGGTACCTGGCTTACAGTGAGCCTACAGTGCTGGAAACATTCCTGATACAGACCTTGAAGAGTAGGTGTTTGGTGAGAAGAGTGCTGCCTGCTAGAAATTTTTTCTAATACTTATAAAATGTAAAATGTCTATAGAAAGATATTCAGGTTATTTTTGGAGAAAAGCTTTAAAGGTGAATTACTAATAAAAAATAGAAAATGGAGACATTGAAAAGTAGGAGTTAGAATCCATGTTTTAGGAAAAACTGTTGAAATGGCTGAAGAACAGCAAGGGTAGTGTGGCCTCCATGGCAAAAAAGCTTACAATAACTTGTAGAGTGATTGAAAATTGCAGCAGCTACCAAGAACTTCATACTAGACAAGCTCAGTGTGTGGTTAGAGATTCAGAGTTCATGTGGTTTTGCACTTCAAATTCCCACCTATTGCACGAACTTAGCTGAAAGATATCAAGAAAAAAGAATTAATTGATATACTTTAGTAAGAAAAACTTGAGTACTGCAAACCAGCATTAATATGACACAGCAGTGACCACCTGGTAACATCATCTACAGCAGCTTTTTTACCACTATGGAGAGAACAATTGCTTGTCAGTTGAAGGGTTCAGGAAAATGCTTCAGAATATAGATAAAGAAAACATTAAAAGAAGCCATATC
Source organism: Chinchilla lanigera (assembly GCF_000276665.1). NCBI lineage: Eukaryota > Metazoa > Chordata > Mammalia > Rodentia > Chinchillidae > Chinchilla > Chinchilla lanigera. Next base: position 22,694,268 of record NW_004955402.1, on the reverse strand, counting down.
CACCATGACCATGAGGATCTATACTAAGATACTAAAGTGCTTGTACTAAGATAAGTTTGGAATAATCCTACTAATAGTTATAACTATAGCAACAATGGTTATGAAGTTTCTTCTTAGTGGTATTGTCCGAGAATTGTGGGAGTCTGAACTGTCCTTACAGAACATCGGAAACAGGCACAGGGGTTTTTTTGTTTTGTTTCATTTCGTTTTGTTTTTGGAGGGGAGGTTAAATTGTGTAAAGGAGTTTCTCTTCAAACCAAGGTTCTTAGCCAGTTAAATTGTTGAAGACATTTGCCTGCCAAGACAGGTTTGCTTTGTTAACCAGCGTTGGAAGAGAAATCTGCATAATTTAATATCCTCATTCTAGAGCATTACTTTGCCAGGTATGTAGACAGAACTGAGCTAAGTTTTTACAAGTAGGGTCATTGATAGAAAAACACGTCTTGGGCTTGTTTAGGCCACATAGGATAGCATTAGTACTAAAATATATTTCTCAATCCCTGATGAATCCCATTTCAGAATTAAAGCTCATTTTCTTAACAGGTTTATACAATGAATTAACAGGCTTGTGAATTTTCATTTATTCTCAAGCTTGTTGTACTTGAGGTTTTTTCTCTATGTGACTAATGACGGAAGTGCTTCTCTCAAGTAGGGAGAAGGTAGCATAGTACCACAGTGTCATTTCCTCCACATAACTAGAAGCAAGTTCCAAAGTACTGAAAACAGAAGTTGATTTTAACATGAATTGACCTAAGTAAAGAAGAACTTTTAGTAAGGAAAAGGTATGTTGAAAAGTACATTTTCTCTAATGGAAATGCCTGTCAGTGATTTTCACTGCTTTGTTTCCTTCAGTGTTTCAATGCATCAAGGCTGCTTATGTCTCATGGCATGGGCATCCAGGTTCCACTGAATGCAACGGACTTCAGCTATCTCTGCCCAGCCATCATCAATCAAATTGATGCTAGATCTTGTCTGGTTCATACAACGAGTGAGAAGAAGGCTGAAATCCCACCAAAGACCTATTCTTTACAAATAGGTAGAATTGCCTTTTTATGTTAAAAAAAAAAAACCTCCTAATAGATACATTTATGTTGTACTTCTTATATTTAACATCAACCTATTCATTTTTTTATCATGATTCCAGATATATCATCTAAGATTTTCTCTACCCAAAATATGAAGAAAACAAGTATAATTTAGCGTTTCCCTTTTAAAAAAAAGTCAGAAAGTAAAACTTAAGTGATGCCTTATCTGAGGTCATCCCAAAAGATGAGTCAGGATCACCTCAAACTTGAGCTTTTTATATCATGTCACACTGTTTGGGAGGAGGGTCAGAGTTCATCTCTGTTACTTAGGAGCCTAATTCTGGTATGCTCTTATTGTGAAACTAGGATAAGTCCTGATATGGTATATGTCACATTCTCAAAAGCTATAAAGAAGAAGAAATAATTGCTTTGTTTACTGGGAGATTTTTTGAGTTCCTAGTTTCCTTCTTGCTCCTTTTCAGTTTTAATTTTAAACTTTTTCCTCTTTCATAATTTAACTGTTCTGGGAATCTAAAGGTTCAGGTAAGCTAGAGTTCATCCTTAGAAACATTTTTTTCTCCTCCTTCTGCCCCTACTTGAAGAATTTTCAATTTATGATCCTTATCTGAAAGATTCTTAATTACTAGTCAGGTTATCCATTTGAGTTTCTCAGTTACAGTGCTATTGCCATAGTCCTATTTGCATTGTTTGTTTTCTTGTTAACTTCTTTGGTCTTACATGTTGCATTGTGCTGCTCTCCAGAAATCTCTCTTTAAAAGTTATCAATTGTGTGATATTCCTTTGCTCTGTTTTAACAGCCTGGGTTGGTGGCTTTATAGCCATTTCCATCATCAGTTTCCTGTCCTTGCTGGGGGTTATTCTTGTGCCTCTCATGAATCGGGTATTTTTCAAATTTCTGCTAAGTTTCCTTGTGGCATTGGCTGTTGGGACTTTGAGTGGTGATGCTTTATTACACCTTCTTCCACATGTAAGTACAGTAACTTATCCTGTTATTATTCAGCATTGAAAATATTTGTAGATATTTGATTCGTACTAGAATTCTTTGTATCAATATGTATTAAAGACCAGGCGTTGTTGGTGCATCCCTGTAATCCCAGCAGTTGGGAGGCTGAGGCAGGAGAATCATTGTGAGTTTGAGACTAGCCTAGGCTACAAAGTGAGTTCAAGGCCAGTCTGAACTGCATAGCAAGACCCTGTCTCAAAAAGACCACCCCCCCAAAAAAGGACTAAAATTTTGGCTTAGAGAAATGAATTCTACAATATTTTCAGTAACAAAGTTGCATTGTTGTGCTAGATCTTAGTATATCTTCATGGATTTTTGCGTTCCTCTTTAAAGAAATCTAAATAAAGACTAACTTTTTGAACCTACTTAAAAGTAGACAAATTCTACTGATACTAGTACTATGCCAGACTGCAACAATGGGAATTGTCTGCTTATCTCTTCCTGTAGTTACCACGGAAGTATAATACATGACCATTTATGTACCCAAAACCTCAGGCTTTCTTGAGTAGATTTATGTGCATATTTTGAGATTCACACTTCATGACAGGAGTGAATTCTTAAAACAGATTTGGTAAAGTGAATTTACTTTTGCATTAAATATGTGGGATATAGCTGTGGCCTAGTGGGCAATCCTATAATCACAGCACTCAGGAGGGAGAGGCAGGAGGATCACTGTGAGTTCAAGGCCAGCCTGGGTTACATAAACAAGTTCAAGGATAGCCTGGGCTCCATAGCTAGACCTTGTCTCTAAACAAATAAATAGGATAAGTCTCAGGCAGTAAGTATTTGGATCTCATTTTTTAAAATTTCCCTTGGAGATTTTTAGATAGTGGAAAAGGAAATCATTCTATTACTAGAACACTATAAATCTCAAGTCTCTTCAGTAATGAAAAAAAACTATTTTGTTTTGACAAGTTCCCTGACCACCAGATGACAGTTGAGAAGTACCTGCAACACAAAGTGGCATGTATATGAAGTTGCTCTGTGACCTCAGTTAGTGCGCTCCACACCCAGCTCCCTAACATGCAGTAGCAGTAGTTAGTTACTGCAGTGCTCAGCTGCAGGCTCCTGGGTCAGTGCATGTAGACCTGAGAGGCCTCCTGGGCCCATTCACTATACACAGACTAGGCTTACCTGGCTATGACATGGCTGATGACGCTGGTATGATCCTTTCAGTTGGGAATATGAACAGTAAATATGACCTGCCAGTTATATCTAGCAATTCCCTGTTAATTGCGGCCACTTTACCTTGTCAAACGGTAAAAATACCTAAATATTCTAGGGAGTATATCTGTCTTTATGCTAAATAGACCTACTATAGTAAGTACCATAGTATATAACGTACGTTAAGCTCTAGATAGCTAGCTGCCCATTGGTTATTTTAGTGTTCCCTCAACTCCTAAGTGTCCCATGAATTGCCTACTTCTGAATGATTTCAAATTTGACACCCCTCTCTTGGCCATTTTTTCTATAATGTATGAAACTGATGAACTTATAAAACATGTATCACTTTGCTTTTAGTCTCATGCAAATCACCACCACAGTCATAGCCATGAAGAGCCATCAATGGAAATGAAAAGAGGCCCACTTTTCAGCCATCTGTCTTCTCAAAACATAGAAGAAAGTTCCTATTTTGATTCCACATGGAAAGGTCTGACAGCTCTAGGAGGCTTGTATTTCATGTTTCTTGTTGAACACGTCCTTACATTGATCAAGCAATTTAAAGACAAGAAGAAAAAGGTAAGAAAAAGCATCCTGGGTACTCACTACTGCATCAGACATTTACCTAGAGTAGCACTCTAACTAGATTTTTAAAATAGCCTGTCCAGATTGTATAGTCTCTACTGAAGAGGGATTCAGTACCCTAGAGGCACTTTTCTGTCCCTGAGGCATTCCTGTAGAGCAACAATTCTATATCTTGATAACCCTAGAATTTTCTGTCTTCATGATTCCTGGAAACTCATCCGAAAGTAAGAAAGACAAGAATAAGCATCTATATAAATGACCATATGCAATGTACAAACAGGGCCTTTAAGCCCAGAAAGGTCATGGATATACAATCAATAATAGTGATTACAATTAACTGTGGTGGTTGATTTTAAATTCTTCACTTAGTAGCTGAATGTTCTGTTGTGTTTCAAAGGGTATGTGGCATTTACAGACTTACTCTTTGCAAACTGGACCATAAAATAATATGAAGCCATATGCTTTTTTTTTTTCAAGTAAAAATACCTTCGAGACCTCTGAAGTTATCTCTCTCTTATCTAATATGATTAGGCTAGTAAGTTGAGAGAGTGTTAGAAAGAATTCTTAGAAATGACAAGTGCAAGCTGGGCATGGTACCATATGCCTGCAATCCCAGCACTCAGGAGGCTGAGGCAGGAGGATCACCCAGAGTTCAAGGCCAGCCTAAATGCCAAGGATATAGCTCAGTGGCATAGCGCCTGCCTGGCAAGCACAAGGTCCTGAATTCAATTCCCAGTCCCCCGCACAAAAAAACTTAAAATACATAATGAGGGCTGGGGATTTAGCTCAACGGCACGGTGCCTGCCTGGCAAGCGCAAGGTCATGAGTTCGATTCCTGGTCCCAGGAAAAAAATAAAATAAATTAAATTAATAAATAAATAAATAAATAAAATAAAATACATAATGAAACTCTGTTACAGCCAGACATGGTGGCACACGCTTGTAATCCTAGCACTCAGGAGGCTGAGGCAGGAGGATCGTTATGAGTTCAAGGCCTGCCTGGGCTACATAGTAAGTTCAAGGCCACCCTAGAGTACATAGTGAGTGATAGTGAAACCCTTTCTCAAAAGGAAAGAAAAGAAAAGAAACCCTGTTACAAAAAAAAATGATAAGTGTACCTCTCAGACACTTTAATTTGACTTACATGTATTTATTTGATATTGATAGTGTCTTCTTTCAACTAGAGAACTGTTGTATTTTTTCTTTTTTTAATAGCCATGCTATATATTTATTTATTTATTTTTTAGCCATGCTATATTTCATGTACTATTTCCAATTTTTGTTTCTTTAAATTGAACAAGAGGTTATACACCTGTAAAGTTATTCTAAGTACAGAACTTAGGTTTTAGAAATTTTTTAAATTTTGTAAAGTGATTGCTTTACATAATTTGATCTTTTTTTAGCAGCTTGCCTTTGGATTTTTAAAAGCATTTAACTTACATGTTCATAAAAGTAGCTATTACCATCATCATTTCATAGTTGAAGCAACATGTAATTAAATTGTGCAATTATAATAGCAGGTATAACTGGCATGAAGAGGTTTGAAAACTAACAGTTGATTCTTGTTGAGCATTGAGCTTACTGTGGGAAACAAGCATGTGTGAACAGGAGAGCAGCTCGCTCTATCCTATGAATATTTGCCTTTATGGATTTTACATTCACTGAAATCTCATTTAGTAAATTTTGAAGCCTCTCTTTAATGAATGTAAATGGAGCCAGGAAGTTAAATAATGGTTCATTGCAGCCATGTACGTTGATTACAGGCATGCACTATTCCACCCAGCCCTCTGTGTCTTATCTCCAGTGCCTAGAGGAATATTTGGTACTTAATAGATGACTGATATTTATTGAATCTGCAAGAAACCTAAACACTAAGCATAATTTCTAGACAAAGTCTTCTCACAGGAATTTTGCAAACATAGCATGGTCTTTTCCCTTTTTGGAATATGTTGTTTACTTTTTGTCAAGGGTGTCCAGATCTAGTATTATGTAATAGTTTTCCATTTCATTTGGTTCTTTCAAAAAGGAAAATCTATTTTTCATATAATGGATTTTGGGAGCACTTCAGGCATCTAAGAGGACATTCTACTTAGCTTTTTCTTTTAGCAATCCAAGCTGCACCCTTGGGAGGTTCTGGATAGCATAGTTTTAGGTCACCTGTTCTGTGTGTCAGTCTGAAATCTCTAATTCCAGTTAGGGTCACTTCTCATATATATGCTTGATACATACAGTTAGACCCTTATAACAATTCAACTTCAAACTTTCTAACAGTGAAGGTTATTATTCACACTGGAAATCAGAGAATCATTTGTGACATGCTTCTCATCCCCATTTCCAACCTAATTTTATTAACTGTGTCTGTGACCATTCCATTTCTCTCTGTCTTCCTTCTCAGTCTAGTCCAGACCCTAGTAACAGCAGTTACGCTATATCTGGCCTGTCCATGTTATTTTGTTTTCCTTCACAAATTAGGCAGTAATTTGTTTAAATACAAAGATGACAAGGTTGTATGCACTACCTAAAATCCTCCAATAGCTTCCCATTGCTTTGTTGAAAATGTCCACTACCCTTAACATGATTAGCATTGTCTAGACTCCTTCAGCTGCCTCAGCCTCATTTCTAGCCAGTCTTTCTCTTTGACTAGCAATGCACCAGTCTGTATTTCTTTTAGTTCCAGAATGGTCCTGGTCCCTTCCTGCTTCAAGGCCCTCCCACATACTGATCTTTGCCTGGAACACTTGTCTCCCTCCTCCATAAAACTCTTGCTTAAATCTTAGTATAGTTGTCACATTTTTTTTTTTCAAGAGACTGTCCTGAAATGTATTTAGGTCTCATTTTTCTTTTGTAAAATGTGCTGAATATTGGATTCAGAGGACTGTGTAATTTTCTGTGCTAAGTCCCTTTCCCTATGGATGATAAGCTCCAAGAAAACAGAGACTGTGTATGTTGTTCTCTATGTACTGTATCACTTAGCATGGGGGGACATTGTATGTCCTTAATACTTAAGGAATGAAAAAACATGGTTCAATATATAAGTTCTAGAGTCATTACCCAATGAGAAATGAAGCAGTAACTAAATATTTTAAGGTACCTTTAATTCATTTCAAAAACATGTACAGTTATTATATACAATTTTTAAAAGTGTGAAACTTTAAAATACTGTGAATTCATTTATTTTCACAGATATTTAAGTACTTTCTTTGATACCTCAGAGAAAGCACAGGGATGAATATAAAGATTTGTTTGTGGCTGGAGGTGTAATTCAGTGGTGGAGCATGTGCTGCATGTATGAAACCCTGAGTTCCATTCCATATACCAAAAAAAAGTGTTTGCCTTTAAAAAGTCATCTAACCTAAGAAGACAGAGATGTTTTGTATTCAGTTAGTCCTGTAATGTAACCTCAGCTATGGTGATGGTTCTTCTAAATTATATTCAAAGATGCTGCATATAAGAAACCTATTATTTGTTTGATAGTTTCCATCACTTTAAATATTTTCTTCCACATAAACAGGTAATACAGAGGTCCCATTAATCAGTGTGACCTTTACACAGCATAATTCTTCCATTGGCCCCAGATAGGGACCATAGTGTTGAGGATGGTTAAAAAGTTCAGTGATTTAAAAACAAGTAAAATAAAAAGTGATAGTTTCAGGGCTAACAGACACTTGCTGGAAAAGAGAAAACATAGTGGTGATTTGTTAAAGAAAAATATTTTAGTTTCTATAACTAAAAAGCTAAGTTTAGTTTTAGGTTATAAAAAGTACAAGAAGCAGCTGGGCATGGTGGCACATGCCTGTAATCCCAGCACTCCGGGAGGGTGAGGCAGGAGGATTGTAAAATCCAATGTGGTAAATTTAGTAATTTAGACTGTCTAGAATTATATAAAAGATTTGGGAATGTAGCTCAGTACAAAAGTCCTGGGTTCAGTACCCAAAAAACAAAAGAAAAAATGGATAAGAAGATGATATTTCGTGTCCAGAGTAAAAACATAGAGGAAACCAAACAGTTGGTTACCAGATCATTAAATGCCAGGAAATGCCGCTAGCTGGTTCTAAATTACTAACCTACGGTAGAGTTTCTTGAGTTTAATGTACAGATGAATCACCAAGGGATCTAATTAAAATCCACATTCTGCCTCATCATTTTTGGAGCGTGGCCTGAGAGGTTGCATTTCTTTTTTTTTTTTTTTCTGGTACAATTTAGATATACATAATGATAACATTTATCATAAGAAATTTGTACCTGTACATGACATATCTTACTTTTTTTTCCCATTCCCTTCCCCTCCTTATTTACAAATGCTTTGTTTCCATTTTTTTCTCTTTCTCTTGTCCTTTCTTTTCCCCCTACCCCCTCACTTGTTCCACTTCTCACTTGAACATTTTCTTCCCATTTCCCAATATCTATTATAAAGTTTGGTCCTTATTTACACTTTCAGTTTCTTATAGTAGAGAAACAATGCAGTTTTTAAACATGTGTTTCCAGTTTATTTCACTTAAGAGTATGGTATCAAGATGCATCCATTTAGCTAGAAATGTCTCAAGCTTATCCTTCCTCATGGTTGAGTAGTACTTCGTTGTATTTTTTTAAAAAAATCTACATCTTTATCATTCATCAGTTGATGGGCATTTGAGCTGTTTGGGAGGTGTAGCTATGACAAACTGCTCTGTAAACATGAGTATGCATATATTGCTGTGGCATGATGCTTTTAATTCTTTCAGGAAGATACCAAGATGGGCAATAGGTGGATCAGTTGTAACCTTTATTTTTAATTTTTTGAGGAATCTCCACATTGATCTCTAGATTGGTCGCACCAGTCTAAACTCCCACCAATAGTGGAAAATGTTTCCTTTTCCCCACAGCCCCACCAGAATTTGTTACTTGGTTAATTTCTTTTTTTTGTTGCAGTTATTGGTTAATTTCTTGATAATAACCATTCTTTATGGAGTGAGATGGAATCTCAGCATTGTTTTAGTTTGCATCTCTCCAATGACCAGTGATGTTGAACATTTTTTTCATGAACTTATTTGCCGTTTGTATTTCTTTATCTGAGAAATGTCTGTTCATTTCAGATGCTCATTTTTGGGTTAGGTCTTTAAATTTGGGGGGTCTGATTTTTTTGAGTTCTTTATATATTCTGAATATTAGTCCTCTGTCTGAGGAACAGCTGGCAACAGTTTTGTCCAGTACTATGGGATATCTCTTCACTCTGTTGATGATTTCTGTTGCTGTGCAAAGCCTTTTTAATAAGATGAGATCCCAGTTGTTGCTTCTTTGTGATGGTTCCTGTACAATTAGAATTTTGTTCTTAAAAATCTTTGCTTATACCATTGTCTTCAAGAGTTGTACCTATTCTGTCTTCCAGCAGATTTAGTGTTTCTGTTTTAATATTTAGATTTTTGATCCATTTTGATTTCAGTTTAGTGCATGCTGAAAGACATGGGTCTAGTTTTAATATTTGGCATGTGGAAAGCCAGTTTTTCCACCACCATTTATTAAAGAAGTTATCTTTCTTCTAGTGAAGGTGTTTGCCTCCTTCATTAAAGATAAGGTAGCTGAGTATGTTTGGAGTTATTTCTGCACCTTCTAATGTGTTCTGTTGATGCTCAGGTCTGTTTTTTTGCCCATACCATTCTGTTTATATCACAGTAGCTTTGTAGTATAATTTCAGGTTAGGGACTGTGATTCTCTATGCCTTGCCTTTGTTGCCCAGAATTGCCTTTGCTGTTCTAGGTGTCTTCTAATTCTAAATAAATTTTGTTTTCTCTATTCTGTGAGATGTGCTGTTGCTATTTTGATACAGACTGCATTAAATCTGTATAACAATTTTGGGAGTATGGCCTTTTTCAATATATTGGTTCTTCCTACCCAAGAACAAGGGATATCTTTTTCCATTTTCTTTTTTATTTTAAAGAGAAAAAAAACAACAAAGAAAAATAACAATACAAAAACAATAAAAATGATACAGAATTTCAAAATAAAATGACAAAATTAACAGTGGTTATTATATTACATATTGTTATCTTCAACGAAGTTGCTCAGATTACTAGATGTAAGAATGCAAGATTGATCAAACAAAGAGAATAGCTGGGCATGGTGGCACATGCCTGTAATCCCAGCATTCAGGAGGCTGAGGCAGGAGGATCATGGCAAGTTCAAGGCCAGCCTGGGCTACAAAGTGAGTTCAAGGCCAACCTGAACTGTATAGCGAGACCCTGTCTCAAAAAGACATAAAAAGAAAAAGAGAGAGAGGGAATAAAAAATAATTTAAAAAAAATTAGAAACAATACAGAGCTTCACTAAACAAGATGGTAGGAATTCAACAATGGTTGCTATATTGCTGTCTTTCCATTTTCTGATATCTTCAACCTCCTTTTTCATAGCACTATAGTTTTCAATATAAAGTTGTTTTACTTCCTTCATTAGATTGATTCCTAGGTATTTCATTTTAAGGGATGCTATTCTGGAAGATACTGTTCACTAGTTTCTCTTTCAGTGAGTTTGTTGTTTGTGTACAGGAATGCCGTTGATTTCTGAGTGTTAACTTTGTGTCCAGCTACACAACTGAATTTGATTATTAAATTTAGAAGTCTTTTGGTAAAGTCTTGTGCAGTCTTCTCTGTAGAGTATCATGTCATTTGCAAATAATGATAATTTTACTTCTTCCTTATCTTTATTTCTTTTCTTTCTTTCTCTTGCTAATTGCTCTGACTAATGTTTCGAGAACTATATTGAATAAGAGTGGTGGCAGTGCACATCCTTGTCTTTTCCTGATTTTAGAGTGAAATCTTTCAGTTTTTGACCATTTGGTATGATGTTGGCCGTTGGTTTGTCATAGGTGGCTTTTATCAGATGGAGATAAAGACAATTATTCCAATTTTCTGTAGGGTTTTTATAATGAGTGGGTGTTGGACTTTTCTGCGTCTATTGAGAGAATCATATCTTGGCTCTGTTAACATGGTGTAATACAGTTATTTATTTGTGTACATTGAATCCTCCTTGCATCCTTGGGATGAATTCTACTTGGTCCTGATGTATAATCTTCTTGATAATTTGTTGTATTCTGTTTGCCCGTATTTTATTGAGGATTTTTATGCCTATGTTCAGTAGTGAGATTGGCCTGTATATCTTTTTGACTAGCTTTGGTAATTCATTTGTATCTAGAAATCTGTCCATTTTTTCTGTATTTTCCATCTTATTAGAATGCAGATTCTCAAAGTAGATATTGATGATCTTCAGGATTTCTGTAGAATCTGTTACGATTTCACCCTTTTCATTCGTAATTGCATGGATTTGAGTCTTTCCTTTTTTTTGATAAGGTTGGCTAGCGTTTGTGAATTTTAATCTTTCAAAGAACCAATTCTTCAATTCATTAATTCCTTATATTGTTTTCTTAGTCTTAATTGCATTAATTTCTGCTGTGATTTTTATCATTTTGTCCCTCATATGAGCTTTGGATTTGACTTGTTTTTCTTTTTCTAGAAGATTAAGATTCAACATTAGGTTATTTGAGCTTACTCTGTCTTTCTGATATCAGAATCCACCACTGTAAATTACCCTGATAGGACTGCTTTGTTGCATCCCATGTTGTATTGGCATTATCATTTTATGGTAGAAACTATCTAATTTCTTCAATTCTCTCTGTGACCCATTGTCTGTTCAGGAGGGAATTGTTTAATTTCCATGTGTTTATGCAATTTTTGTGGTTTCTTTGCCATTGATTTGCAGTTTCATTGCACTATGATCAGATAATATGCATGGGATAATTTCAGTTCCTTTGCATTCACTTAACCATGTTCTGTAAGCTAGTACATGGACTATTTGGAGAACACCCCATGTCTAGCTGAGAAGAAACGTATTCTGATAGGGTGGAACACTGTAGACATCTGCTAAGTTCATTTGTTCAAAAGTTTGGTTCAGTTCTGATATTTGTTCATTTTTCTGTCTTGTTGATTTATTTGTGACAGTGGGGTATTGAGATTCCCCATTAACTTTGTACTAGTGCTTATTTGATTTTTCATGTCTGATAATATTTGTTTTATATAGTTGGGTGCACTGATTTGTATACTTTCAACAGAATTTTTAATCTTCTTACTGTTTGAACCTCTTTCATGGATTCTATTTCTTTCCTATGTTGGGCATTCATGGTTTCCATCATTTTCCTAAGCCCCCCTATTTTTTTATCTGTATCTGCTCTAGTACTGCTAACCATAACTTTCATTATAGTTGCCATCTATGTAGTTACCTGAGAGATTATTTCTGATTTGATTTTTTTCCTAGAACCTCATTCATCTGTTTTGTTACTTCTGATTTTATCCCTTCAGAGAGTACAGGTGGGTGGCTTTCAAATTATTCCACCTCATTGCCCCATAGGTTTGCCTTTGGTGAGCTGGAGTTGTATCTTGCTTAAGTGTCTTCCATTCATATTCAGTTTAATTCCTCGATTGATGCTTCTAAATTGCTTATGGTAGGTAGCTTTATTGCTAATATTTAGAACCCTTAGGAAATGACTACATCTGCTGTCTTCCAGATGAAGGTGGCTTTAGGGTTTTGAGACTGTTGCAAGATCTTACTTCTTCTGTTCTTTGATGATGAGAAGTTGCTGCCTACCCCCTGGTTTTTGGCACTGGCCTATAGTATTGTTTATGACCCTTAGCTAATCTCAATCTTGGCATACCAGGAAGAACAACTAATTAGAAAAATTACGCCATCTTGGCTAAAGTAGCACAACCAGCAATACCAATAACATCAAACACAGCCTAGAGCATGACAAACTGTGGTAACGATTAATTTGCCACCTTTTACCATATGAACTAAATTTGTGATTATATAAAAAAATCTAAAACAAAATTATATATGGTAAATATGTCCTCAATATGGCAGTTTTACCCTCAGAAGACAAATTTGGAAGAGGTAGGGAGAAAACAGAAATACAAAAAGAGGAAGAGTTTAGAAACAAGGCTGGAGGACAAAGGAAGATTACACAAACTTTGGGAAACTGATGAAAAAGACAGGCGGGAAAGAGAAGGAAGAAATAAAAAGAACATAACAATAATACTAGAAACAATGTTCACTTATATAAAAACAAGAACAGTCAATCAAAAACAAAACAAAAAAAATTTATTTATTTATTTATTTATTTATTTATTTATTTTTGCAGTACTGGGGATCGAACTCATGACCTTGCACTTGCTAGGCAGGGTCTTATGCCACTGAGCTATATCCCCAGCCCTGAAAAAAGATTTTTAAAAAGAAGAAAAAAATGTCCCCTTCAGAGCATGGTTCTGCTGTCACTGGTAGATACAGAGCCCAGATCCATGTTGATTAATCCCAGCAAGGCAACCATAGATTTAAAGTAGGGTAGTGGATAATCCCAGCAAGCCTGCACCTTCAGTTCCACTGAAGTTCAAGCTGGTTTCTGGCTGTGAGACTGGAACTGTATTTGTTTAGCTTGCAACATTTGGCATATCTCCTGCCAGCATTAACTCCATTCTGCTTCATCCTGACACTGGGTTCCCTAGATGAGACTGGAACCATATTTGTTCAGCCTGCAACATTTGGCATATCTCCTGCCAGCATTAACTCCATTCTGCTTCACCCTGACACTGGGTTCCCTAGATGGAGCCAACATCCAGCTGCTCTGAGTTCTAATTTCAGTTGTCCTGTCTCCATGATGACTACTGGCTAGTCACCCTCTCCTGGGGGGCATCTGAGTCCAAATAGCTCACCAGCCCCTGCAGTCTGCTGCATCTACTGCTGTGTTCCACTGGTGTCTTTTCTCCATGGAAGCCTCTGGGGTTTTTAGTAGTCACTGTGAGTCCGCAGGTTTGAGCTGCCCCTTCCAAGCAGTGAGTCAGGCCTCAGAAAGTGCTGCCTGCTACCTCCTTTTTCTGCACTGAGATTTCTCTGTTTGCTCTCCCTGTGGGCTTCAGTTCTCACATCAGATCCTTGCTAGGTCCCAGGGACCAACTTCCCTCCTCCTTTTCTTCCTTACATGACTGTATTCTAGAGTGGCTCATTCTCTGCTGTTTGCCATTCTGTCGTCTACCCAGAAGTCTGAGTGATTGCATTTGTGACAAGCTTCCAGAGGACACTTTGCTGCTTGCCTAAGAACCCACAGCAGATGACCTCATGGGACAGTCAGAGGATGAAATGTGTGGTTTTTCCCAAACCTCATTTTACAGAGGCATTTTTTTTTAGCCATTATGACAGTTACTCTGCCAAAAATTCATTACGAGGTGCTGTGCAAAATAAGTACAGGCCCTGCCCTTATGGCTTTTATTCCAGTAGACATCTGTTCATTCTGTTGGCTTTTTTCTGTCTTTTGTTTACCTGTTCATTTATAGCTATACATACAAGCAAATCTACTATTTCAAAGTACTGCTTTCCCTTGCTATTTTAGAACCAAAAAAAGCCTGAAAACGATGATGACATGGAGATTAAGAAGCAGTTGTCCAAGTATGAATCTCAACTTTCAACAAATGAGGAGAAAGTAGATGCAGATGACCGTAAGTCCCTATGAGTGGGGACCAGTGGGAAGAGGTGGGGCTGTGTCCTTTTGGTTTTGTTCTTTTTTTTTTTGGTGTCAGAAATCAAAACTCGGGACCTTGCACTTGCCAGACAGGCGCTCATGCCACTGAGCTATATCCCCAACCCTTGTTCCTTTAAATATCTCATACTTTAAAAAAAATTGTCAGTGGGGCATGATGACTCATGCCTGTAATCCTAGCCCTCGGGAGGCAGAGATAGGATGATTGCCATGAGTTTAAGGCCAGACTGAACTACATAGCAAGACCCTGTCTCAAAAAACAACAAAAGAATTGCCAATGAGTAGGTTGTTTCTATATGTATTTATATTTCTTTGCATGTATGTGTGTTTTTATGGGGGGAGGTGCTGTGATTGAACCCAGGGGCTTATACATGCTAAGCATGGCTATATCACTGAGTTTCCCCTCAGCCCCTGTAGTTTCTTTTTGTTTGTTTGTTATTGGTTTGTTTTTTGAGACCAGTCTCTTTATGTAGCCTAGGCTGGCCCTGAACTCACAGCAGTCTTCCTGTCTGAACTCCTTGCTGCCAAGGTTATAAGCATGTGCCACCACAGCCAGCCTGGTAATTTCTTATTTTGAGATAAATTCAGAGTTACAGAAAAGTTTCAGGAATAATGCAGCTGTACATGATGGCATATGCCTATAATCCCAGCACTTAGGAGACTGAGACAGGAGGATTACAATGTGTTCAAAGCCAGCCTGGGCTATATAGTGAGTTGAAGTTCAGCCTGAACTATGTAGCAAGACCCTGTCTCAAAAGAGGGGAAAAAAAAGAAAAGAATAGAATAGAGTAGTTCAAAGAATTACTGAATATCTTTCACTCAAATTTTCTATCTAGAAGCACACACACATTTTTTTCTGAACTACTTGAAGGTAAGTTATAAACATGATACTTCCTTTTTATTTATTACTATGGTCCAATTCAAAATCAGGAAATTTGCCAGGTGTGTAATCAGAGCTACCGAGGGAGCTGAGACAGGAGAATAACAAGTTCAAGGCCAGCCTGGGAAATTTAGTGAAACTTGTCTC
Organism: Chinchilla lanigera; assembly: GCF_000276665.1. Taxonomy (NCBI): domain Eukaryota; kingdom Metazoa; phylum Chordata; class Mammalia; order Rodentia; family Chinchillidae; genus Chinchilla; species Chinchilla lanigera. The sequence goes on along the minus strand of NW_004955402.1, from coordinate 22,678,897 downwards.
AAAACAAAATTTTAAAAAGGGGTAAGGATATAGCTCAGAAATAGAGCACTTGCCTAGCATGCTGAAGACCCTCGATTTAATACTTAGAACTGAAAAAGAAATCAGGAAGTTTATACTGATGCAGTACCATTCTATAGTCTGTAGACCTCTTTTTTCTTCCAGTTGTCTTTATTCCTTCTCTCCACCCAAAGGAAAAAAAAAAAACGGTCCAGTGTGCAAGCCAGGACTGAATGTTGCTCTTACTTGCTTCTCATTTAGTTTGTATAATATATTTTCATGACTAGATGATCAGTTTGGGCTGGAATACCAAAGTGGAATTACATCCCTTTTGGTGACGTGACGTGCCACCCACTGTGATGCTTTGTCACTGGTAGTTCTTGTTTTGGTTACTTGGCTAAGGTCATATCTACATGTTTGTCTTGAAAAGTTACTATTTTTCCTGTAACTGTGAGCATGGCCTTTCTTACTGGAAGGACTCTGTTAAGATTCATGTTCTTAAATCCTGCTTCTTGCTATGACCTTCAAGGCCTACTGTGCCCTTTACTCTCCCCCACTGTTCTCTCCACTGCAACTTTATTGCCTTTCTTCCTGTGAGCACATGCAGTTTGTCTCTGGGCCTTGCACTCACCGTTCCTTCTGCCTGGGGCGCTCTCCCAGATTTTTCACATGAATTCTTTCTATTCTTCAGGTCTCAAGTCAGATATACCCTCCTAAGAGGCCCTCTCTGATCATTCCAGTGCAGCAGGTTTCAGTTACTCTCCTTCATTTCACCCTTTCTTAATTGGTACTGGTGCATCAAATTACCTAGTTTGTACATGTGCTTGCTTACTAAGTGGGGTGCTCTCTCAACAGGAATTTAAGGTTTCTTGAAAGTAGACATTTTACTGTGCTCCATTCTATCCCCAGGCAGACGAGAAAGCCCAGCATAGTGTAGGTGCTCATTAGATAGTTACATACCTAGAAGGTTTCCTGTTTACCCTACATTTTCCAGTATGCTGTTTTTCTCTAAAGAGTGAGTAAAATCCCTCACTTCCTCTTCTCTCCTACCCCTACTTCTTTTCCTCCTCCTCCTTTTTTAAAGAGATAAGGTCTTACTAAGCAGTATAGGTCTGCCTCAAACTCATGTTGTAGCTCAGGCTGGCCTCAAATTCTCCGTCCTCCTGGCTCAGTCTTCTGAGTGCTGGGATTGCAAGTGTGCACCAGCATGCCTGGCTTCACTCATACTGCTTCTATTCCCTCTTCAACTTTTTGAATGGACTCCAGTGAAATCAGGGGAAGAAATAGTGGCTGGAGAATTGGAGCACAGGGACAGATATGCTCCCAAGAAAATGGTAATAGTACAAGCCAAAGAAGTAACAACCTTACTGTGGCAAGTTTACTTTTTCTTGCCTAAATAGATAATAAATGCTTTGTGGTGATGATGAAATAAACTAGGTTATTTTGTTATTCTTTGAACTTAACCCTCCAGAAAAGAAGTCAGATGACAGGATTATGCAGGTTTTGTTTTCAATTTTTGATATTTTTCTAAATAAAATAAATATTTTAAATAGCTACCATAATATTTTTAAGAGTAAGCGTATGATTTATGTGTAGTCAAAAATAACTCAGCTTTTAAAACATAGGGAAGTAGAAGAAACTGAAAGAGAATCAGTAGGTTAGTTATTGAAAGTTAGTGTTTAAAATCCATTCCTGCCAGGCACACTGGTGCACGCTTGTAAGCTTGTAATCCCAGAACTCGGGAGGCTAAGACAGGAGGATCACTGCAAGTTCAAGGCCAGTCTGGGCTACAAAATGAATTCAGAGCCAGGGATATAGCTCAGCCACACAGCACCTGCCTGGCAAGCACAAGGTCCTAAGTTCAATTCCTGGTGCCAAAAAAAAAAAAAAAAGTGAATTCAAGGCTGGCCTGAACTGCATAGTAAGACCCTGTCTCAAAACGACAAAATAACAACGAAGTAAATAAAATCCATTCCTAATGTGTGAGATCATTCAATTTCTAATGTTTAGTTCTGCAGGTGTGAGAGATAAAGACACTTTAAGATCATTTGTTGCTTTTTGTCTGGTAATGTTTCACATGTGTCCCAAATACATTAACCAGGCCTTCTGACTTCATTCCAGTGTCCTTTGTGTTTATTCTTAGGAACTGAAGGCTATTTACCAGCAGACTCCCAAGAGCCCTCCCACTTTGATTCTCAGCAGCCAGCAATCTTGGAAGAAGAAGAGGTCATGATAGCTCATGCTCATCCACAGGAAGTCTACAATGAATATGTACCCAGAGGGTGCAAGAACAAATGCCATTCACATTTCCATGATACTCTGGGCCAATCAGATGACCTCATTCACCACCATCATGACTACCATCATATTCTCCATCACCACCACCACCAAAACCACCACCCCCACAGTCACAGTCAGCGCTACTCTCGGGAGGAGCTGAAAGATGCTGGCATTGCCACTTTGGCTTGGATGGTGATCATGGGCGATGGCCTGCACAACTTCAGCGATGGCCTAGCAATTGGTATACATCTATATTTTTTTGTTCTTTGTTGTTTGACTTAGAGATGATATTAAACACCCAGTCATTTTTACAAAAGAATAGGCTCATTTTACTGTAGGTAAGGATTTTAGTGACTGAAGTGACTAAAATTATCAAAATGTTATTTTCTTTGGCTACTTTTACAAAGCAGTGCTCAGCGAAAGTTAGAGATAATTAATTGCTAGGATCTGTGCCTAGCCTGTTACATAAATTCTATCAAAAGTAGTGTTTCATTTACAGTACCTTAAGATTAGGCTTTAACTTGCCAGGAACCTGTATGAGGTTTTTTTCACCCTATAATTGAATTTCTCTTATTGATGCTATAAACCGTGTTTAATAAGGTAAAATCTTTTTTTTTCTTTTTTTCCTTCTTATATTGGGGATTGATCTCCAGGCACACTCTTACCACTGAGCTACATCATGAGCCTTTTTTTATTTTTTGTGTGGAGAGAGGGTCTCACTAAGTTGCCCAGGCCTGAAACTTATAATCCTTCTACCTCAGTCTTTCAGGTAGCTGGGATTACAAGCATGTGCCACCATGCTGGTTCTGTCATCTTGTCTTTTATGCTAAAAGAATCTTCACGTATTTGATAAATCCAGTTATGTTTATATCTATAGAATTACAGAATTTTTATTTCAAATTATTATGCCATAATTCGGAGATAATAAAACACAAATTTTAGTCATTTAGTTCTAGAAGGAACCATGGAAATTATTACAAACTAGGCAGTTGAGGCATGACAAAATGGCAAGGAGGCAGTGCTCTTTTATAGCCAGGCTGAGGTGAGTTCAGACTTGGTTTCCCAGGAGTCTATTACTGTTCCTTCCACATTATTTGTACACATTATAGTAATCAAAGGAGACATAATGTCTAAACACACAGTCATGGTCAATAATTGATCAGTTATGTATGTTTTTTAAAGTGGGAATATGGGATAGCTATTTGTCTTGGAATCTTATAAGAAAATGAATGTAAACAATTCTAATGATAGTGAATTTTCAGAGGCTGTGAAACATTTATATACTTAACTGCAGAATATTTTTTCTAAACCTTTTAAAATCAATTTACACTGTATTCTTGAGTAAGGGTTTTATGTGATAGCAGTTACTTCTTAGGTATATAGATCTTCTACTCATTCTAAGGCATAGTTGAATTTTTCCTTCTCTGTTGTACCTGCTTGTGCTCCTCTGAAAAATTTAGACCTAATGGAATGTAATCTAAGATTTCTTACAAAGAAGATAAGAGCTGACTTCGAGAAGTCTGTATTTATTCACAGCCAAAATATAGTTTTGGGTTTTTTGACCTCATTTTGTGTGCCACTATTGAGAAACCCTCTTGTAATTTCAAGAGGTGTAATTTCAGAGACTGAGGCAGGTGGATTCTAAGTTCAAGCCCAGTCTGGGCAACTTAGCAACTTAGCAAAACCTCATCTCAAAATAAAACATGAAAATAGGGCTGGACCTGTAGGTCAGTGTGGGTTCCATCCTCAGTACCCTCTGCTCCCCAAAATAATGTGTCTGAATTTTTTCTGGTTGATTTTTACAGGGGCTGCTTTCACTGAAGGCTTATCAAGTGGGTTAAGTACTTCTGTCGCTGTGTTCTGTCACGAGTTGCCTCATGAATTAGGTAAGAGAGCTATATAAATTATTTGTCATAGGAGCAAAATAGCCTAGTGGCCCTGGCTTTTCCTAATGAGCATTCTAGCGTGCATCTTTATAACTTTTGTCCCTTCTCATGAGTCTGAGGACCAACCGGACTTTCTTTCCTTGCTGGGCAGAATTTTCTTTTTTTTTAATTGGTTGGTTTGTTTTTGGTGGGTTTTTTAATTTATTTATTTGTGTGTGTGTGTGTGTGTGTGTGTGTGTGTGTGTGTGTGTTTTTTAAGAGAGGGTTTCACTATGCAGTTCAGGCTGCCTTTAAACTCACTTTGTAGCCTAAGCTGGCCTTGAACTCTTAAGTGATCCTTCTGCCTCAGCCTTCTAAGTGCTGGGATTACAGGCATGTGCCGCCACACCTGGCCTTTTTTAATTCTTATGAGACAGGGTCTTGCTTTGTAGTTTAGGCTGTCCTTGAACTGACTATGTAGCCCATGCTATCCAGAACTTACAACAGTCCTCCTGCCTCAGCCTCCTGAATGCTGGCGTTACAGGCATGCACCACTATGCCCAGCTCCAAGCAGAATTCTGACCCAACAAGTACATCATTGCCTATGTGGTGTTGCCAGAGAAGCCTGGCTCCCTGTGTGTTCTTTCTCTATTAAGTATCTTTTTATGCCCCTCTACTGGTGACAGCAGTGATTGTTTTCATACACATACTGTGATTAAGGCTGCAGCATACAAAGAAATGATTTTCATTAACAGGAAAATTGAAGAAAGGATCTTACTGGAGCTGAAGAAAAGGGGAGTTGATGAGTTGTATCTTGACATATTCATCTCTCACTAGGAATTGAAACCTTCTGTAGTTGTTTTGATCCCAGTTTCTGTCCTGGTTTTTCTCCTTATGGACACATACTTCTTCATGTGCACCCTGATGCTATTTCCACTTTTTTTTTTCTGGAATTGGGAATTGAACCCAGTAGTATTCTATCTCTGAGCTATATCTGCAGCCCTTTTTTAAATTTTATTTTGAGACAGGGTACTGCTAACTTGCCCATGAGTGCCTCAGAATTGCAGTGCTCCTGCCTCAGCCTCTCTAGTAGCTGGGATTGCATTGCAGTCGGTGCCACGGCACCGAGCTCTATTTTCGCTTTTGTTCCTTGCCATGTGTTCAGCCACTCAGAAGGCCTCTCTTCTGCCTGCTCAGTACTTGTAAGTAAACCTCGGTATCTTGTTTGATTTCCACATTTGAGATCCTTCAAGCCCCTTGAAACCTGTCAACCATTTTTATCTTTATTTATCTCTTTTTCATGTTCATTAGCTCTTAGATATCACCTTTACATTTGCTAATCATTTCATGTGTTCTCTACCCTCCCCTTCTCAAGGAATTACAGGCTCCTTAAAGACAGTACCAGATGGGCTGGGGATATAGCTCAGTGGTACAGTGCGGCCTGGCAAGCACAAGGTTCTGAGTTTGATTCCTGGTACCAAAACAAAAAATATTTCAAGACAATACCAGAGTAATGTACTAGCTTTGTGCTGTTCATTAGTTGTTGACAAAGTATAAGCTCTAAGAAAGTGTTGGAGGCCAGGGATGTAGCTCAGCGGTACAGTACCTGCCTGGCAAGTGCAAGGTCCTGCGTTCAATTCCCAGCACCAAAAGAAAGAAAAAAGTTTTTAGTTTACAAGAGCTGTGTTACTTACATTGATCAACATTGCTATAATCCTAGGTTGGTTTCTTTTCTTTTTTCCTCAAAAGAGAGAAGACTCTTGGGTATGTATCTTAAACATGATTTCTCAATTACTTTACGTTCTTTGTTTTCTGTTAAAAGGTGACTTTGCTGTCTTACTAAAGGCTGGCATGACCGTTAAGCAGGCTGTGCTTTATAATGCATTGTCAGCCATGCTGGCGTATCTTGGAATGGCAACAGGAATTTTCATTGGGCATTATGCTGAAAATGTTTCCATGTGGATATTTGCACTTACTGCTGGTTTATTCATGTATGTTGCTCTGGTTGATATGGTAAGTTTTAAGAAGTCAGATGACATTGACTAAATATAATAGAAAAAATATTCAGTAAAATTCATTTCTAAAGAGGTTTTAATTTAAATGTAAGTGATTCTAAATTCAGGGGTGGTATGTAATAATACAGTTCCTGTCGGGTGTGGTGGCTCATGCCTATAATCCCAGTATTCGGGAAGCTGAGGCAGAAGGATCATCACAAGTTAGAGGCCAGCCTGGGCTACATAGTGAGTTCAAGGCCTGCTGAACTGCATAGCAAGACCCTGTCTCAAGAAAATCTGTCAATCTACTTTCAGTTTTGGATTGTTGGACATATGCACACCTTTATTCTGCCAACTGTGCACCAGGATACACGTAAATAGCTATCCTCCTCTGATGTATCTTTTTAGAGGAGAATTTTAGAGTAATAATGAGGCTCTGAATTGTTTGTAGATTGGAAATAAACCTAGAAGAAGCCATGTATTATTGGCATGCTGGGTGTACTTCAGAATGCTTGATGTATCCTTATTAACTGACAAAGGAGATTTATCCTTTTGTCACCAACATCCTCACAACAATCTGAGCCAATTTTATTGATAAAACTGTACTTTATTGAGTGTTGGATTTCCTATCCTGAACTAAAAAGGTGAACCACGTTATATCCAGTTCAAATATGCAGGGTATAACTGAACCAGGGAAATCAGTATAGCTTTTCATTTCCATTTTGGTCCACTTGCGCCAACTGGACTAATACAGATATTTTCTTGTTCAGAACACCGTGAATAATCATTGTTAAACTGCTAGGAAATGCAGCGTAAGATTATTAAATTTGCTATGTATGTAGCTATGTTTTAATGAATTGAGCTATATTATAACTACAAAAAAAGATATATTTTCATAAAAAAATCTCCTAAAAATTAATTTGTAGTTCTGAAAACCTAAATGTTACTTTTTTTTTCTTTTTCAGGTACCTGAGATGTTACATAATGATGCTAGTGACCATGGATGTAGCCGTTGGGGATATTTCTTTTTACAGAATGCTGGGATACTTCTGGGTTTTGGGATTATGTTACTTATTTCCATATTTGAACATAAAATTGTGTTTCGTATAAATTTCTAACTAGGTTATAAATGCTAGAGTAGCTTTAAAGAATTGCTGTCTATAGTTTAAATGGGTCATAGGGAGATGAATTTGTATGCTGTCATATACAGCATTTAAAGTTAGTGGATTTTGTGATTTTTGTATTGAATATTACCATTTATTATGCTGATAGGGTCAGTTATGTTGGTAACATAAAGGTACGTTTTAATATTTAAGTTATTCTATTTTGGAAATAGAAGCTATGTGTGCAATCCACCAATATTCTCAGTTTATTGTATGAACAAGATATTTGACATGACATGTTCTGTATATTTCCGGAAAATGTCTTTAATACTTTGGTACACTAAGTTAATACAGTAATTGTCATACTGGATCTAGGCCTCTGAAGAATTGTTGATTTCAAGAACATGCACAAAGCCTAAGTGTAAGCTAATGAATGAGAAGGGAAAAAAGAACCTGAGAGTGAAGAGGTGTAGATTTCTTATAAAAATCACAAAATTGGTGATAATATAGAGGGGGAAATAGATACAACTTTTAAAAGGAATAAGTAGTATAGAGTACATTCATAAATAAAGTATTACTGTTCCTGTAAAGACATAGCACTTTTCATATACGTACTAATTTAGTTGTACATTTGTTTGTAAAATAGCAAAATCTAAGTATATTTAATGAGTTCAGGCAGTGTATCACTTGGCCAAGAAATTGGAATTTGGAAGTATTTGTGTAAAGATATGCAAGATGAGTGTAGTAAGTTTTTGTGTCCCTGAAAGACTTTGTCATCACCAAATTATATATCAGCAAAATTTATATGATTGGATGTTCTGGTTTTCTCGTTTACCCAGTACCACAGTACTACAATTTGGATCTTTGTGAGGACACTTAAAACCCATTCTGAGTATATTTGACTTCTTGGATTCAGAAAGTACTTTGTACCTTATGGTGCTTCAGTGTCGTCATTGTGAGCAATTGTCCTTTTATATATGGTACTGTAGACATACTAGAGCTTCTGTGACATTGTCTAGATGTTTCTTTCTTACCAAATAAATGCTTCATGTCAGACATCACAGTTTGTTTCCTTCTTTCTACCATCTTAGCCATTTCAGTAGTTTCGAGTCTAAGTTATTGTGCAACCGATCTCCACAACTTTTTCATCTTGCAAAAGCAAAACTCTATACCCATTAGCTAACTCCCCGTACACCCCTCACCTCCCGCCTCTGACCCCTGGTAACTACCATTCTACATTGTGTTTCTTTTTATTTTTTTACTTTTTTATTTTTTTATTTTTTTGGTTTTGGTTTTTTTCCTGTACCAGGAATGGAACTCATGACCTCACGCTTGCCAGACAGGCGCTGTGCCACTGAGCTAAATCCCCAGCCCCTACACTGCGTTTCTATAAAATTGAAATGTCTAATTTTGTAACCTACAAACCAGATTATAGTATACTAGCTCATTTATATATTATTTTATTGTGTGACACCTTATTCAATTTCTAAATTCTTTATCACAAAGGGCATTTCAAAGAATACTGGTCCACAGTTGTTCCCAGATGTCCCTAACATTTTTTTTCAATCCCTACCCAAAGCTGGAGAAGAACTATTACTAGCCTGCATTCTAAAGGTCAGAAATAATAGACAATACCCACCTCCTACTTTGGGGCCAAAGAGAAACAAGGGGGCCGGCATTTCTGTTTCCCAAATCAAGTGATGGAATAAGAATAACAAAATTATAGTTTCAGGAGCCAAAAAGGGTGAAATGAGGCATCTCCTTTGACTGGTTACTCTGCTTCAGGAACAGAGACTTACTGTAGCATTGCTGCTAGATCAGTTTACAATGAGGAAGTTCTTGTAATAATTGGAAATGTTCCTGTAGACTGAAGCCAAGGTGGGAGGATCACAAGTTCAAGGCCAGCCTGAACAACTTAGCAAGACTCTTATCTCAAAATAAAATTTAAAAGCTGGGGATGTAGCTCATCAGTAGAGTGCTCCTGAGTTCAAGCCTCAGTTTCACCCACACCAAAAAAAAAGTTTCTATAGGAATTTAAGGAATACAGAGACAGGTATCTTCTCTGTTCATAAAGATTCTGAAATTGAGGGGAGTAGGAAATATGTTCCCTGACCACCCAGGAAAAGATAAATAGGAAGAATGGTTCCCACTCTAGTTTGAACCCACTATTGGGTATATGGAAAACTTCAGCAGTTAGTAGTTAGTTCCCCATGGCTCTGTAGGAGAATATAGATTAGAGGGAAATACAGGAGCTGTGCAGTATGCACAAAAGTTTAATCTATCAGAAAAAGGCAAAAATGAGTGAAAGGAGACATGACTAGGGTAGACACAAGTAATAAAAGCAGTCTATCAGAACAGTGATGTTTAGAGTTAATTTGTAAGTTGTCAGTGATTTTCTCTAAGCTTTTAGTTTCATTTTCTTAAATGTTTAATCTGTTTTCAATTGCTCTGGTTTTCACAATTTATTGTTTTCTATTATGTGTCTTTTATTTCTCATTTTTAAGTGGAAGCTTAATTATTGAAAATTTTTCCAATATAAACATTAATTCTAGAAATTTTCTTATAAACACTGCTTTAACTCCATCCTACAAATTTTGATGTGTTGCATTTTCATGTTTGTTCAGTTCAAAATAAACTAAAAGGATAAGAGAGTACTAATACGAATTTGGCAGCTGGGGCTATAGCTCAGTGGCTTAGAGCCTGCCGGGCAAGCGCAAGGTCCTGAGCTCAATTCCTGGTACAAAAAAAAAAAAAAAAGAAATGAAACAAACTAATATGAATTTGGTAACTTAGATAACATGGATCAATTTCTCAAAAACCACAAGTTGCTAAAAGTTAACGAACACAAGCAGTGTGCATAGTCTGTAACTATTAAACAATTTATAGTTAAAACTTCTGAAAGGTAAATTTCAGGCTGAGATGATTTTATTGGTCAATTCTACCAAATATGTAAAGAAAAATACCAATAGTACAGTATATGAATGATCTCCTTTCCAAATTAGGAGAGAAGGGAATATGTCCCAACCTTTTTTTTTCTTTTTTCTTTTTTTTTGGTACCAGGAATCAAACTCAGCACCTCACACTTGCTAGGCAGGCGATGTGCCACTGTGCTATACCCCTGGCCCCCAACTCATTTTATGAAAACATTATCTTGATATGAAAACCCAACAAGGACAGCACAAGAAATTATACAGACCAAGAAAAAATTCATGATCATATGAATGCAGAAGAAACATTTGCTAAAACTTAATCATTTATGATTGAGAAAAAGAAACCTCAGTAAACTAGCTAACATCATCCTTACCAGTTGAAAAGAAGTGCTTTCCCCTCTAAAACTGGATGTAAAGCAAGATTGTCCATTTTCATCCTTTTCAAAATCATGCTGACAATCCTATCAAAATAAGGAAAGATTAAAAAATAAAAATACATACAGGTTGGGAAGAAATAAATTCGTTACAATTCACAGATGACTTGTTTGTCTACATAGAAAATCCCAAGGAATGTATTAAAAACTTTATAGAACTACTGGATTTAGCATTGTAAGCATGTGATGTCGGGCTGGGGATATAGCTTAGCAACACAGTGCCTACCTGGCAAGTGCAAGTCTTGAGTTCGATTACCGGTACCAAAAGAAGAATATGATGTTGACACAAAAATTCATCTTCTATTTACAGACAGTTGAAGCTAAGACTTAAAAACAAACTCCATTTACAATAGTTTCCCCCAAAATATAATACTTGGATTTAATTCTAGCAAAACATGCAGGATCTTTATACTGAAACTTTTAAAATGCTGATAAAAATAAATGAGAAACATATCATGTTCATTGATTAGAAAAGAACATTATAAATGTATTCACTTCAATTGAAATCCTAGCAGAATGTTTTGAGGTAAGACATGTTGTTTCTGGCAGAGGCATGGAGCCACTGAACTTTTATACATTGCTGTTGGGAAGGCAAAACAGTTCAACCAGTATGGAAAATGATTTGATATTTTCTCACAAAGGCAAATACACACCTACATTGTGACCCAGCAGTTTTCCCCTGTGTGTTTACCCTAGCATAATTAAAACTTGTGTTTACACAAAAACCTGCACAGCAGTTCTATTCATAATCATACACTGGAAACCACCCAAGTGTGCAATACTGCTCAGTATTAAAAGCAGTGAGTTCTGAATAAAGGCAACTTCCATGACCGTCACAGGCATTTTAGTGGAAGAAGGTAGACTCAAAAGGTTATGTAATGGAAGTTTCCACTTATACTATATTCTGGAAATGATAATTTGCTAGGGAGAAGAGAACAATGGTTTCCCAGAATTCATTCTGGGGCAATGTGACTGTAAAACAGTAACACATGAAGTGTTTTGGGGAGTAATGGAACCATACTGTATACTGATTTTGGTAGTGGTTATACAAATTTATTCTCTATTAAAACTTAATAGGGGGCTGGGAATTTAGCTCAGCGGCAAAAGCGCCTGCTTGGCAAGCGCAAGGTCGTGAGTTCAGTTCCCGGTACCGGAGAAAAACCAAAAAAAAAAAAAAAAAACTTAATAGAAGCCAGGCTTGGAGGCGCACACCTGTAATCCCAACACTCGGGAGGCTGAGGCAGGAGAACTGTTGCAAGTTCAAGCCTAGCCTGGGCTACAAAGTGAGCTCAAGGCCAGCCTGAACTGCATAGCAAGACCCTGTCTCAAAAAAAGAAAAACTTAATAGAACTCTCAGGAAGGAGGATCCCAAGGTCAAGCCCAGCAAGGACAACTTAATGAGACCCTGTCTCAAAATGGACTAAAGATGTAGCTCAACAGGAGAGCACCCCTGGGTTGAAAGTTCAATGCCCAGTTTGAAAAAAAACTTGTAGAACTCTATGATAAAGCGAAATTTCCCGTTTATTGAACTTTTTTTTCTTATAAAGCAATGCCATAAATTTCCCCTCTTGATTTAATTATATAATTTATAATATCAAGTGCTTTATACATAGATGTGGGTATGTACTAGAGATTTTTGGAAAGGTACAGTCAAGTAGGAGTCGAGTTTAGTGTTCTTTATAAATTTCTCTACTTGACTTTTACTTTACCTTTTTATGTAACAAACTTTACCATGTTAGCCTTTTTTTTTTTTGGTTTTTCTCCGGTAACGGGAACCGAACTCGCAACCTTGCGCTTGCAAGGCAGGCGCTTTTGCCGCTGAGATAAATCCCCAGCCCCTATATTAGCCATTTTTTACATGTATAGTTCAGCGGCATTCTCCACATTGTGGTGTAGCTATCACCACGATCTACATACAGGATCTTTTCATCTTCTGAAACTGAAACTCCACACACATTAAATAATAATTCTGCATCCCACCTTTCCCTAACCCCTGGCAAACACCGTCCTACTTTGTCTTTATAAATTTGACAATTTTAGGCACCTCATGGAACACAGGATGTTTGTCCTTTTGTGACTGGCTTGTTTCGTAATGTCACCAAGGTTCATTCATCTATGCTGTAGCATATGTTAGGATATCATTCCTTTTTAAAGCTTTAATATTCTATTGAGAGTATGTAACACACTTAGATTGTATTTAAGCCTGTGCAGTAAGCAAGCGTTAAATACAAAGTAATTTAGTGGAACCAGTCTGCCGCCTTGTGGAATTGCAAAGCAACTTCAAATTTTACAAATTGAGAGAATAACCAAGTTAGAAATTCATGCCACCCGATTCAACTATTACCTTTTCTTTTTTCAGTGACAAAGAACTCATTTCATTTAACATGGCTATGCAAAATCTATATGAAAAGAATTTTTTATATCAAAAGAATTTTAAAAGTTGCTTATGAACCCAAGGATTTAAGTAAATGTAAGCATATTTTCTACTCATGAATAGAAGGAATGAACTGCAGACACGATTTTTTCCCCCAAAACTGGGGATTGTACTTGGGCCTTTGCACTGAAGTACATCCCCAGCCATTTTTTACTTTGAGGCAGAGTCTCACTAAGTTGCTAAATTGCCCACCCTGAGCCTGAACTTGCTACCCTCCTACCTCAGCTTTCCAGAGTTCTGGGAGTTCAGGTATGTGCCACCACATTCAACTTATAGACATGAACTGACTTGTCATGAGAAAAGAGGCAGATGAATTTTCATCATATAAAATGTTACATGTTGCAGATTTTTAATATAAGAAAAAGCAAATTAAAAATATAATTGTTGGCCAGGCATGGTGGCACATGCCTGTAATCCCAGCACTCAGGAAGCTGAGGCAGGGGGATCGCTGCAAGTTCAAGGCCTGCCTGGGCTACATAGTGCAAAGCCAGCCTGAACTGTACAGCAAGACCCTGTCTCAAAGAACAAAACAAAACAAAAATATAATTGTCTACAACAATGATGAGCCTTGAAAACATTATGCCAAGTGAAATAAACCAGACACACAAAAAAAAACATATGTTGTAGTTGTCCTTTTTTTATTAAACAAAACCTTTACCGAGTATTGAGAATTAGGAACTATGGTAGGTACACCAGGCAGTATACAATAAGTCAGTCACAGGGTTTTCTCCGCTTACTTGGCTTGCTGTGGTCAACCTTGAACCAATCAGAGCATAGAACTCCTGCCATATCTGTATCCTTCTGAAGCTCTTATTGCCACTCACCTGCCTGAGTTACTGTCCCCGTCTTCCTTCTGTGCCACATAGCAGTGGTGACAAATCTGTGGCATGCGTACCACAGTGGGCATGCAGAACCCTCTCCATCAGCACGAGCCGATTCACCCCAGCAGCTGAGCATCGGATAACAATTGTTTTTTCCTAAATGAAAACCTCAGCATTCAGGTTTAACTGTAGTGTTGGCTCTGTGTAATAAATGAGTGGGTTTGGGGTTGCAGTTTGGGTACTGAGTCTCTACAAGGTATCCCATCATTGGCATAGAGAATCAAGGCTTTTGTAGTTGTCCTTTTTATTGTATGGCATTTTCCTTTAAAAATACTTCCAAGCTTGGCAAATATCTATAATTACAGCACTCTGGGAGGCTGAGGCAGGAGGATTGCAAGCTCAAACACAGACTTAGAAATTTAGAAAGACCCTGTTTCAACCACAACAGCAACAAAAAAAAAAAAAAAAAAAAAAAAAAAGATCTGGGACATAGCTCAGTGTGAAGGCCCGGAATTCAATCCACAGCACTAGAGGGGAAAAAAAGCTCTTCACTCTTCTTTACTCTTACTTTATCCTAACAAAACAAATGAAGAGCACTTTTTCAGGTCTTCTGTAGTCCTCTACATAATTCTCTCTATGTCCCATCAAGTTCTTACAAGTTAGACTTCATTAATTTTATATTGCAGAGGAGAAAAATAAAATGAAGTTCAAGAAGGTTAATTGATTTGGTAAAAATCCCAGAACTGACTGATGTCAGAGACAAGGCTTAAAGCCCTGCCTATACCAGTCTCCAAAGCTGAAACATTTGGGAAGTAAGGTTAGGTAACCCTGCCTTTAGAAGAGATTTCCCAATTTGATATCTGACATTCTTCTTCACCATTTCTTTTGAGGAACAGGAGTCTGTCTTTGGAGAAACAGCACATTCTGAACTATAAAGGTTTGGCTGATTGTGGATTTTTTTCTGAAGTTTATGGGAAAAGTGCATGATTCTGAGTAGGGAGGCATGAAGTAGCTGCCTGGTCTGCCTGCCAAACAGGCTAGGCTTGCTGAGCTGCTCCATAAACTGCCAGGCTTTGAGCAAAGGAGAACCACTGTAGTATCCAGGTTGCAACATACTATAAACATTTTCAAGACACTTTGCCAAATGTACGTGTCCCTAAATGTGAAACCAACACTGGGACAGATCTGAAAACATATTCTGAAAACACTTACTAACTAACCATTACTGAGCTCCTGCTGTGACCAGACTCTGTTCTGTGCAGTGTTTTATTAGTAAAGTAGGCCAAAATCCCTACCTTGATGAAGCTTTCATTCTAATAAGAATACACAGACAGGAAATAAGGGAAATATGTAAACTGTGTAATGTATTAGAAGGTGATACTTACATTTAAAAATTATTGGCCGGGGATGTAGTTCAGTGGCACAAGTGCCTGCCTGGCAAGCACAAGGTCCTGAGTTCAATTCCCAGTATGAAAAAAAAGTTAAAAATTATTAAGGAACTGCAAGTGCTGGCTCATGCCTGTAATCCTAGCACTGGGGAGGCTGAGGCAAGAGGATCACTGCGAGTTCAAGGCCAGCCTGGGCTACATAGGAAACTCAAGTTCAGCCTGAACTACACAGCAAGACCCTGTCTCAAAAAAAAAAAAAATTATTAAGGAATCAAATATTGCTCCTGAAAAGAGCCAAGGAAGTTAATGCCAAGTCTCAGACCTCATTTGTTTGATCTGTTAGCAGAATTAACTGCTCACTATTCCTTCCTGCAAATGCATTCTGGGTTCAATGATTCCACACTATTAGTTTCCTCCAATGTCAATAGCTATTTCTTTGGGTATTTACTAGCTTATTCCTTGTCACTTGCCCTGCCTTCAAGCATTTGAAGTACCCTGAGCTCAGTGCCTGACCTTCTCCATTGGTCTTCACACCTCCACTTGATGACTTCATCCAGTCTCATCACCTTAAACACTGCTGTCAAGTTATAACTCCAGCCCAGACCTCTCTGAATTTGCCTACCCAACATTCCTCTTTGTTATTGTCAACTTAATATGGATTTCTCTTCTTTCCCCTCCAAATCCCTGTCCTCCCTCTGTCTCTCTGTCTCCGTTCATGGTAACATCAGCCTTCCATTTTTAGCTCAGGCTGAAAATCTTAGCATTTACCCTGACTGTACTCTCTCAACCCTAACCCCACACCTGATTCTGCCTGCAAAATATACCCAGAATCTGCCTGATCCTCACTTCCTGTGTTACCTACCAGTAACTGCTCTCCCTGCTTCAACTTTGTTCCCTGCTTCCACTCTCAGTCTATTGACACTGGAGACCGAACCCAGGGCCTCTGCACTTTCTGTTTTTGTTTTTTTTTTTTTTTTTTTTT